>NW_025901058.1:0-12892 GCF_022539505.1 Lolium rigidum | reverse complement strand
GCCTCAACTCTGTAATGGCCCAGGGTAGTATCCCATATTAGATTTGTTTGTGCTTTCCTTTTATGCATCATCATGGCATCATGCATCATATCATTCACATGATTTTATAAAATAAAATTATTTTAAACCCCTCTCATATGGTTCCTATAATAAAACCCCCTCCTTTCTATTCTTTAACAAAACCGTAGCCCAAAACTCTTTTAAACAAAATAAAATTATTTTCAATGTTTTATGTTTGCAAAATAAAACCTGGTTCTGCTTTGGTTTGGTTTCAGATGGTTTTTAAAATCTGGTTTCAAAACAAAGGTAGAAAAGGTGAAACCTAGTCTACCCAAGCCTTCATCTTTTCTTTCTCCTTCTTGCCTTTCTTTTCTCATCCGGAGCAGCCCAGCCTGCAGTAGCCCATCTCCTCTCTGGCCCAAACCCCCTTCCCTTTCGGCCTGCATACCCCCTTCCCTGTCGCTTTCTTCTCGAGAGAGAGAGCACGAGAGCCTCGTGCTGCTTTCTGTCACACCGCACCACCACCGCACATGCTCCACCTCAACCTGCTCCTCCCCTTCCCTTTTTAATCTCCATCAACGCCTCAGAAAATCCTAGACCATCTCCTCCCTCGCGCCGCCATCTTCCTCCTCTTCTCCCTATCTTTCTCTTTTCTCTGTGAACCCAGGAAACCAACGAACAGCTCGTCCACCACGCAGAACACCATGGCGCCATTGATTCCGACCACCCCTCGCCGAGCTGAGACAACCAGAAGATCCGCCTCGTCGTCCTCTCCATCCTCCTGCAAGGAATCGAGCTGGGCCTCGCTCAATCAACGCCAAATTCGCCGATACCCATCTCCGACCGCCGGCGAAATTCGTCGATTCCGGCCGGCGTAGTCCTTCCCCGGCGATCTAGACCTCACCAACATGTTCCTGGTAACCTCGCGCACCTCCGAGACTCCTTATCTCCTTCCAATTCGTTCTCAGTTGTTCTGCCCACGTTGACCTCTCTCCACCACCGCAGGAGCTCGTCGCCGGCGGCTCTCCGGCGACCCCCTGGACTCCGCACCGCCTCCGACTGCTTCCCCGCGTTGAGGCGCATCCCCGAAGCCGACTTCCCCCTCCCGGTTCGCCCGAAATCTCTAGATCGATGCTTGTCTGTGAGTTACGCCATGGTTTCCAGTTCTGAGCTCCGCCTCCCGTGGTTCAAGTCGACGCGGGCCCTTTCTTTGACACCATCCGACCAACAGCTCAGTGGTAGGCTGCTTCCTCCTTGACCCAAGAGATCCCTGGTTCAAATCTCCAGTCTGGCTAATTAAGCCACCTTTTTTTGGTTATCCGTTTCCTTGTTTCAGATCTGAAGTCTGATGGGCCTTTGCCCAGATCTTCACGTCGCGGGCCGTTGCTCCGCGCGCCCAGCTTCTATCCGCCACCGCTTCCGCCAGGTAGCAGACCACCCCTCAGATCTGGCCCAACACCTTTCTCTGTCTTTGCTGAAATTTCAGAAAATGCATAAAACTTTGATAATTAATATCTTTGAAAGTATAACTCGAAATAAAAAGTGTTCTATATGAAAATTGATCAGAAAAATATGCTGAACATGATTATGCCATCCATATGCTTGTTTGCATCTCGCATCATGTCGCACATTGATAGTTATACATGTTCACCTCACATATATGCGGAGTATTTTGGATTTCCAACTATGGTTCTCCCCGCTCCGTTTAATATTGAAGTAGCGCACCCTTGCCTTGATATGCCATGCTAATCAACACTTAACTTTGCCGGTAGAAATGCAAGTCCAACTCTAATTTGTTTGCCCGGGGTTTCGACTCCGATTAAATTGGATAAGTGCATCGCATCATCCTTGCCATGTCATGCATGCATATCATATCTGGAGCATGCCGATTCTTCTCCGTAGTTGTAAGAATTGCATCCGTTGTGTGTTCCAGCATTTGCTTCTTCTCGGATAGGATCACGAAGTGGTGATGTGAGATACGACAAGTTCTTCTGCAGCTTTCCACAGGCGAGCCCTCTCTCTTCACCTATTTACTCCCTCCCTCGCACTGCTATCCTTATGTTGCGATTCCTTATCGAGTCACGTGTCCTATTCCACTTGTTTACCATAATAATCCTATATATATCATTCCTTAACCATAGCCGTTGCTTGATGTTTGAGCCTTGCGAGTCGTAGGCGTGTTTAGGCTCTGTTGTTTATCTCGATCTGTTATCGGGATATGTTGCGTTGTTGGGAGGTTATCACATGCTATATCAGTTGTTGGAGATACACATGCTTTACTTATTTGTTAACAACTAAAATTGTAAGCGGAGGCATCCGTGAGCCCCTTTGCGAAAGCATCGAACTTTGACTCGCTAATGTCCCCTAGGACCCGAGTTCTTGTTATCTCGTTCCGAGATTGAGCGCTCTACCCATGCGTGGGGACGATTATTGGGACCCCCCTCACCCATTACCTTTTCTCAAGTCGGCTTGAAAAGGGGGCCACAACCTTGGTTTTATTTGGCGCATGCATGTTTATATACCGTTGCCTTCGGGTGTTTACTTCCTGTTGCCTTCGGGTGGTTTATTTCCGTACCGCACCGCATAATTGCTAGACGACTTATCTAGTGCTTGGCCGTTAGTGCCCGCCTAGACGCCTACGCAACCTCCGGGTCCGTCTCGAGTACGGCCGGACTTCGTAACGGGTAGCTTAGTTGGGTGGCCCCCCTAGACTTTCTTGTTGAACTCGGGAACGGTCTTGTTGTGAGACATCGCCCGTAAGAAGCGGGTCGAGCATGCGTATGGTTACATTTGGGCAACCCCCGCAGGGTGTACATCTTATCGATAAGCCGTGTCCGCGGTTATGGACGACTTGGAATTGTATAGCTTGATCATAGAACAACTTACACCGTTATCTTGTTGCTAATAATCTGCTAATAACTTGCGTAGTAATAAAGCATTACTACAACCGATACCTAATAAAACTTGTCCACCGTCGAGTGCCTTTTACATTGCCTCTTCGCTTTGTTGAAGGGGATATGTGTAATCGGCTGGGTTATGTTTGTGTAGTATTTTATCTGTTACCTTATGCGCTCTCTTATCTTATCTGAGTTGACGGATGTTGTAGCGTGTCTCTATTGGTTATAGTTTTGTTGCCGCTAAACCTACCATATAGCCCCAGGCGATATATATATATACTCGCTCGGCGAGCATAGCCATTTCTAGTCTCGCTAAGTACGTGCCGGAGTTCGTTCCTTGATACTTACTCTCGCCTTTTCCCCTTTCTCTTTTGCTTCCTCCCTTTTGCTCCGCAACCGATGGCCCGACTTTGACAGGTACGAGATGACGACGTTAGCAAGGTTACCCTTCCGGCTTGGCCTCGGCGGGTTATGGACGCCACCGGTTATCTTCGGGACTCTTAGTCCAATTTGTATCTTGTCCGTACTCGGACGTATTCGATCTTCCGTATGATTTGGATCTTTGTATTGTATATTTGTATCTTGACTCGTTGGAGTCGTTGTTGTAATATATGTATCTTGTGGGCTCTATTGTAATCCCGCCGTAATGTTACCGCTCGTGTTAATTCCTCTCGGCATCACGTGTGTGATTCGTCGCGCACGTCGTGTCGAGGGCGTCTCGGGATCGATATCGTGCGGATTTCGGCGGGATCGCTGGAATCCTCAAGGTACCGGTTCCGGGGCGTCACAAGTTGGTATCAGAGCCCAGGTTGACGGTACCCCACTGGTCCAGCCTGTAGGATAGCCTTGCCAACGGACGTTGTGTCTAGTGTCAAAACTATTTTCTAAAATCCGTTGGATAGATCTGATTAGTTCTGATTTTTCTCCTTATCTCTATTCTTGCTCCTCTTATCTTTGCGATTTTTTTGAGTCTTCTCTCTTATCTGAGTTTCTCTGAGTCTTAGGTTCCGACGTGGGTTGGACGATCTCTGCCTTAACCTAATAGGACCGATCTTTGAAGACTTTCCGACAGAAGAACATCACCGGCGGCTCACCTTTGTCTTCTTTGTTGACGCCATCTCGGTTTATGTGATCCTTCCCCTATCCCTTGTGTTTTTGACTTCATGAACCTTCTATGTCGATGTTTACCAAGATCGTCAATCTGTATTCCTGGAGTTGGTTGCACGATACTCTTATTCATGTATAGAGTAATACTTTGAGTGCGGGATGGAGTCGCGACCATACCGACTACTCTTATTATTCGCTCCTGTTACCTGAATTGGTGGATCCGTGTGACTGTTACTCCTTCCTCTGTTTCTCCGGAGTCATCATCGTCATTAGAACAACGACTTCTTGTTGGTGGTGTCGACCATTCTGCATGGAGCAGAATTCTTGTTAGTGGTGTCGAGAAGATCAACACCTCGCCATAAGAAGGTCCCACGTCCAGGTCGGGTGAAGATCAACGATGCGCCAGAAGATCCGATAGTTCACCTCTCTCCCCCGTACCTTGAGGCGGGATCTCGGGGCGCGATCCCTTGTTAGTGGTGTCGATTGTAACGGCCCAGGGTAGTATCCCATATTAGATTTGTTTGTGCTTTCCTTTTATGCATCATCATGGCATCATGCATCATATCATTCACATGATTTTATAAAATAAAATTATTTTAAACCCCTCTCATATGGTTCCTATAATAAAACCCCTCCTTTCTATTCTTTAACAAAACCGTAGCCCAAAACTCTTTTAAACAAAATAAAATTATTTTCAATGTTTTATGTTTGCAAAATAAAACCTCGGTTCTGCTTTGGTTTGGTTTCGTATGGTTTTTAAAATCTGGTTTCAAAACAAAGGTAGAAAAGGTGAAACCTAGTCTACCCAAGCCTTCATCTTTTCTTTCTCCTTCTTGCCTTTCTTTTCTCATCCGGAGCAGCCCAGCATCTCCTCTCTGGCCCAAACCCCCTTCCCTTTCGGCCTGCATACCCCTTCGTCCTCCTTCCCTGTCGCTTTCTTCTCGAGAGAGAGAGAGCACGAGAGCCTCGTGCTGCTTTCTGTCACACCGCACCACCACCGCACATGCTCCACCTCAACCTGCTCCTCCCCTTCCCTTTTTAATCTCCATCAACGCCTCGTAAAATCCTAGACCATCTCCTCCCTCGCGCCGCCATCTTCCTCCTCTTCTCCCTATCTTTCTCTTTTCTCTCGTGAACCCGGAAACCAACGAACAGACTCGTCCACCACGCGAACACCATGGCGCCATTGATTCCGACCACCCCTCGCCGAGCCGAGACAACCGAAGATCCGCCTCGTCGTCCTCTCCATCCTCCCCGCAAGGAATCGAGCCGGGCCTCGCTCAATCAACGCCAAATTCGCCGATACCCATCTCCGACCGCCGGCGAAATTCGTCGATTCCGGCCGGCGTAGTCCTTCCCCGGCGATCTAGACCTCACCAACATGTTCCCGGTAACCTCGCGCACCTCCGAGACTCCTTATCTCCTTCCAACTCGTTCTCGCTTGTTCCGCCCACGTTGACCTCTCTCCACCACCGCAGAGCTCGTCGCCGGCGGCTCTCCGGCGACCCCCCGGACTCCGCACCGCCTCCGACCGCTTCCCCGCGTTGAGGCGCATCCCCGAAGCCGACTTCCCTCCCGGCTCGCCCGAAATCTCTAGATCGATGCTTGTCCGTGAGTTACGCCATGGTTTCCAGCTTCGAGCTCCGCCTCCCGTGGTTCAAGTCGACGCGGGCCCTTTCTTTGACACCATCCGACCAACAGCTCAGTGGTAGGCTGCTTCCTCCTTGACCCAAGAGATCCCTGGTTCAAATCTCCAGTCTGGCTAATTAAGCCACCTTTTTTTTGGTTATCCGTTTCCTTGTTTCAGATCTGAAGTCTGATTCATGATGCAAGGGGTGCGGTCCGGTTCGGACCGGTTATTGAACCTCTGCACCTACCACAAAATTCCAGGTTCTAGGGTCGGCCCGCACCACTTTGGACAGGGTAAGGGTAACCTGTAGGTTTGGACCTACTCTGATAAATGCATATACTGAGCAGCTGATGGCAAGTAACGAGTCAGCCTTTTGCATTCAGGAATTAACTTTTTCATTAGATTGGCTACTAATTGGAGGTCACATGCATATAAATTTCCATACAAGAAAATTCCGATCAAATTCAGACAAGGTCATCTCGCACTTTTCATCAAAATACGATAAATAAACATACTCCAGTGACAATTACCCTGCTCTGCTCTGGCTGCATATGGGGGACGGAGAGGCCGGGCGGTGCTCGGTGAGCGACCCGGCGCTCCACGCGGCGCAGCTGCCGTAGGAGGAAGCCAGGCGGCGGCCGTAGGCGCCGTCGCGCGCGCCCATGGAGGCCATCGCGAGCAGCATCTGCGTGCTCCTCCCCGCGGACGCCTCGGGCTCGGGGTCGGGGTCGGGCTCGGCGTCGGCGGCGTAGAACGCGGCGGCGCCCTCGGAAGCGTCAGAGCGGGCGGGGGAGGACCCCGGCGAGACGCGGGAGGCAGCGGTGGGCTCGCCGACGCAGGGAGCGGGAGCGGGAGGAGGTGGTCGATGCGGCGCTTGTTGATGCTGCTGCAGGAGGAGACGCCGCCGTCGGCGACGGGGGCCATCTTCTTGGCTTCTTGCTCTGCACACCTCTCTTCGTCGTGCCTGGTAGTTGCAGAGTTGGGGAATAGCAGGGGGAAGGGGGAGGGAGGACCGGCAGGGGGCAGTGCCAGCGGTTTGCCAGATCGGAGCGAACGAGGGGTGGGGGTGGCCGCTCTTGCGGCGGCGCGGCGCCGTCCGTCTGACTGCTGCGACGGAGACGCGGAGTGGCTCGACGGCGGCGTCTGTCTGCGTGCTGTACAGAGAAGAGGAGAGGTGCGGTTAGACCCTAGGGACGAACGGGTGAGGTTCCTGTTGAACCTAATTTTTTACGGATCGGCCCCTTATCCTAAAGGTAACAAAATCTAGGTCCGGTCCAGCGGGTCAGTGGGTCAAACCGGACCCCTTGAATCATGAAGTCTGATGGGCCTTTGCCCAGATCTTCACGTCGCGGGCCGTTGCTCCGCGCGCCCAGCTTCTATCCGCCACCGCTTCCGCCGTGCAGCGCACCACCCTCGGATCCGGCCCAACACCTTTCTCTCGTCTTTGCCGAAATTCCGTAAAATGCATAAAACTTTGATAATTAATATCTTTGAAAGTATAACTCGAAATAAAAAGTGTTCTATATGAAAATTGATCAAAAAAATATGCTGAACATGATTATGCCATCCATATGCTTGTTTGCATCTCGCATCATGTCGCACATTGATAGTTATACATGTTCACCTCACATATATGCGGAGTATTTTGGATTTCCAACTATGGTTCTCCCCGCTCCGTTTAATATTGAAGTAGCGCACCCTTGCCTTGATATGCCATGCTAATCAACACTTAACTTTGCCGGTAGAAATGCAAGTCCAACTCTAATTTGTTTGCCCGGGGTTCCGACTCCGATTAAATTGGATAAGTGCATCGCATCATCCTTGCCATGTCATGCATGCATATCATATCTGGAGCATGCCGATTCTTCTCCGTAGTTGTAAGAATTGCATCCGTTGTGTGTTCCAAGCATTTGCTTCTTCTCTGATAGGATCACGAAGTGGTGATGTGAGATACGACAAGTTCTTCTCGCAGCCTTTCCACGAGCGAGCCCTCTTCTTCACCTATTTACTCCCTCCCTCGCATCGCTATCCTTATGTTGCGATTCCTTATCGAGTCACGTGTCCTATTCCACTTGTTTACCATAATAATCCTATATATATCATTCCTTAACCATAGCCGTTGCTTGATGTTTGAGCCTTGCGAGTCGTAGGCGTGTTTAGGCTCTGTTGTTTATCTCGATCTGTTATCGGGATATGTTGGGTTGTTGGGAGGTTATCACATGCTATATCAGTTTGTTGGAGATACACATGCTTTACTTATTTGTTAACAACTAAAATTGTAAGCAGAGGCATCCGTGAGCCCCTTGCGAAAGCATCGGAGCTTTGACTCGCTAATGTCCCCTAGGACCCGAGTTCTTGTTATCTCGTTCCGAGATTGAGCGCTCTACCCATGCGTGGGGACGATTATTGGGACCCCCTCACCCATTACCTTTTCTCAAGTCGGTTGAAAAGGGGGCCACAACCTTGGTTTTATTTGGCGCATGCATGTTTATATACCGTTGCCTTCGGGTGTTTACTTCCCGTTGCCTTCGGGTGGTTTATTTCTCGTACCGCACCGCATAATTGCTAGACGACTTATCTAGTGCTTGGCCGTTAGTGCCCGCCTAGACGCCTACGCAACCTCCGGGTCCGTCTCCGAGTACGGCCGGACTTCGTAACGGGTAGCTTAGTTGGGTGGCCCCCTAGACTTTCTTGTTGAACTCGGGAACGGTCTTGTTGTGAGACATCGCCCGTAAGAAGCGGGTCGAGCATGCGTATGGTTACATTTGGGCAACCCCCGCAGGGTGTACATCTTATCGATAAGCCGTGTCCGCTGTTATGGACGACTTGGAATTGTATAGCTTGATCATAGAACAACTTACACCGTTATCTTGTTGCTAATAATCGCTTAATAACTTGCGTAGTAATATAGCATTACTACAACCGATACCTAATAAAACTTGTCCACCGTCGAGTGCCTTTTACATTGCCTCTTCGCTTTGTTGAAGGGGATATGTGTAATCGGCTGGGTTATGTTTGTGTAGTATTTTATATGTTACCTTATGCGCTCTCTTATCTTATCTGAGTAGACGGATGTTGTAGCGTGTCTCTATTGGTTATAGTTTTGTTGCCGCTAAACCTACCATATAGGCCCAGGCGATATATATATATATACTCGCTCGGCGAGCATAGCCATTTCTAGTCTCGCTAAGTACGTGCCGGAGTTCGTTCCTTGGTACTTACTCTCGCCTTTTCCCTTTCTCTTTTGCTTCCTCCCTTTGTCGGCAACCGATGGCCCGACTTTGACAGGTACGAGATGACGACGTTAGCAAGGTTACCCTTCCGGCTTGGCCTCGGGCAGGGTTATGGACGCCATCGGTTATCTTCGGGACTCTTAGTCCAATTTGTATCTTGTCCGTACTCTGACGTATTCGATCTTCCGTATATTTGGATCTTTGTATTGTATATTTGTATCTTGACTCGTTGGAGTCGTTGTTGTAATATATGTATCTTGTGGGCTCTATTGTAATCCCGTTGTAATGTTACCGCCGTGTTAATTCCTCTGGCATCACGTGTGTGATTCGTCGCGCACGTCGTGTCGGAGGGCGTCTCAGAATCGATATCGTGCGGATTTCGGCGGGATCGCTGGAATCCTCAAGGTACCGGTTCCGGGGCATCACAAACTCATACTTTCCGGATACCTAATCCCACCTTTATAACCACCCATTTACGCAGTGGCGTTTGATGTAATCAAAGTACCCTTCCGGCATAAGTGATTTACATGATCTCATGGTCGAAAGGACTAGGTAACTATGTATTGAAAGCTTATAGCAAATGAACTTAATGACGTGATCTTATGCTACGCTTATTTGGGTGTGTCCATTACATCATTCACATAATGACATAACCTTGTTATTAATAACATCCAATGTTCATGATCATGAAACAATGATCTTCTATTAATCAACAAGCTAGTTATACAAGAGGCTTACTAGGGACTTCTTGTTGTTTACATAACACACATGTATCAATGTTTCGGTTAATACAATTATAGCATGGTATATAAACATTTATCATAAACACAAAGATATATAATAACCAATTTATTATTGTCTCTTGGGCAAATCTCCAACACTTGGCCACCTATTTAAAGGAACCAAGGAGCACCCCAAGGGCACCACAAGTCGCAGCCTGATGGCGTGTATTTCACACGTTCGTTGGGCAACCCCAAGAGAAAGGTATGATGCGCACAGCAGCAAGTTTTCCCTCGTAAAAGAAACCAAGGTTTATCGAACCAGGAGGAGCCAAGAAGCACGTTGAAGGTTGATGGCGGCGGGATGTAGTGCGGCGCAACACCGGAGATTCCGGCGCCAACGTGGAACCCGCACAACACAACCAAAGTACTTTGCCCCAACGAAACAGTGAGGTTGTCAATCTCACCGGCTTGCCGTAACAAAGGATTAACCGTATTGTGTGGAAGATGATTGTTTGCAGAGAAAATAGTAAAACAAGTATTGCAACAGATTTGTATTTCGCAGTATTAAAAGAATGGACCGGGGTCCACAGCTCACTAGAGGTGTCTCTCCCATAAGATAAAAGCATGTTGGGTGAACAAATTACAGTCGGGCAATTGACAAATAGAGAGGGCATAACAATGCACATACATGACATGATAAGTATAGTGAGATTTAATTGGGCATTACGACAAAGTACATAGACCGCCATCCAACCGCATCTATGCCTAAAAAGTCCACCTTCAGTGTTATCATCCGAACCCCTTCCAGCATTAAGTTGCAAAGCAACAGACAATTGCATTAAGTATGGTGCGTAATGTAATCAACAACTACATCCTCGGACATAGCGCCAATGTTTTATCCCTAGTGGCAACAAGACAACACAACCTTAGAACTTTCGTCACCGTCCTGGTGTCAAGTGGCATGAACCCACTATCGAGCATAAGTACTCCCTCTTGGAGTTAAAAGTAAAAACTTGGCCACAGCCTCTACTAGAAACGGAGAGCATGCAAGATCATAAACAACACATGTATAATAACTTGATAATTAACATGACATGGTATTCTCTATCCATCGGATCCCGACAAACACAACATATAGAATTACAGATAGATGATCTTGATCATGTTAGGCAGCTCACAAGATCCAACAATGAAGCACAATGAGGAGAAGACAACCATCTAGCTACTGCTATGGACCCATAGTCCAGGGGTGAACTACTCACTCATCACTCCGGAGGCGACCATGGCGGTGTAGAGTCCTCCGGGAGATGAATCCCCTCTCCAGCAGGGTGCCGGAGGAGATCTCCGTAATCCCCCGAGATGGGATCGGCGGCGGCGGCGTCTCGCAAGGTTTTCCGTATCGTGGTTTTTCGCCTCGGGGGTTTCACGACGGAGGCTTTAAGCAGGCGGAAGGGCGGCAGTCGGGGGCCGGACGAGGGGGCCACACCATAGGCGGCGCGGCCCCCCCCCGGGCCGCGCCGCCTATGGTGTCGCCACCTCGTGGCCCCACTTCGTGTGTTCTTCGGTCTTCCGGAAGCTCCGTGGAAAAATAGGCACCCGGGTCTTTGTTTCGTCCAATTCCGAGAATATTTCGTTACTAGGATTTCGAAACCAAAAACAACAGAAAATGTGAACCGGCACTTCAGCATCTTGTTAATAGGTTAGTTCCGTAAAATGCACGAATATGACATAAAGTGTGCATAAAACGTGTAGGTATCATCAATAATAGGGCATAGAACATAAGAAATTATCGATACGTCGGAGACGTATCAAGCATCCCTAAGCTTAGTTCTCGCTCGTCCCGAAGCAGTAAAACGATAACAAAGATAATTTCTGAAGTGATATGCCATCATAACCTTGATCATACTATTTGTAAACATATGTAGTGGATGCAGCGATCAAAACAATGGTGATGACATGAGTAAACAAGTGAATCATAAAGCAAAGACTTTTCATGAATAGTACTTCAAGACAAGTATTAATAAGTCTTGCATAAGAGTTAACTCATAAAGCAATAAATCAAAGTAAAGGCATTGAAGCAACACAAAGGAAGATTAAGTTTCAGCGGTTGCTTTCAACTTGTAACATGTATATCTCATGGATAATAGTCAACATAGAGTAATATAACAAGTACAATATGCAAGTATGTAAGAATCAATGCACAGTTCACACAAGTGTTTGCTTCTTGAGGTAGAGAGAGATAGGTGAACTGACTCAACATAAAAGTAGAGAGAATGGTCCTTCAAAGAGGAAAGCATCGATTGCTATATTTGTGCTAGAGCTTTTATTTTGAAAACATGAAACAATTTTGTCAACGGTAGTAATAAAGCATATGAGTTATGTACATTATATCTTACAACTTGCAGTGTCTCATGCATAGTATACTAATAGTGCCCGCACCTTGTCCTAATTAACTTGGACTACCTGGATCTTTGCAATGCACATGTTTTGACCAAGTGTCACAATGGGGTACCTCCATGCCGCCTCGTACAAAGGTCTAAGGAGAAAGCTCGCATTTTGGATTTCTCGCTTTTGATTATTCTCAACTTAGACATCCATACCGGGACAACATGGACAACGAGATAATGGACTCCTCTTTAATGCATAAGCATGTGGCAACAATTATTATTCTCATATGAGATTGAGGATATATGTCCAAACTGAAACTTCCACCATGAATCATGGCTTTAGTTAGCGGCCCAAAGTTCTTCTCTAACAATATGCATGCTCCAACCATGAAGGTGGTAGATCTCTCTTGCTTCGGACAAGACTGGACATGCATAGCAACTCACATGATATCCAACAAAGAATAGTTGATGGCGTCCCCGTAAACATGGTTATCGCTCAACAAGCAACTTAATAAGAGATAAAGTGCATAAGTACATATTCAATACCACAATAGTTTTTAAGCTATTTGTCCCATGAGCTATATATTGCAAAGGTGAATGATGGAATTTTAAAGGTAGCACTCAAGCAATTTACTTTGGAATGGCTGGATAAATACCATGTAGTAGGTAGGTATGGTGGACACAAATGGCATAGTGGTTGGCTCAAGGATTTTGGATGCATGAGAAGTATTCCCTCTCGATACAAGGTTTAGGCTAGCAAGGTTATTTGAAACAAACACAAGGATGAACGGTACAAGCAAAACTCACATAAAAGACATATGGTAAATATTATAAGACTCCATACCGTCTTCCTTGTTGTTCAAAACTCAATACTAGATGTTATCTAGACTCTAGAGAAACCAAATATGCAAACCAA
>NW_025901057.1:0-12613 GCF_022539505.1 Lolium rigidum | reverse complement strand
GGCCATCTTGGCGGATCTGGCGCCACCAGCACTGTGACGCCCCGGAACCGGTACCATGAGGATTCCAGCGATCCCGCCGAAATCCGCACGATATCGATCCAGAGACGCCCTCCGACACGACGTGTGCGACAAGTCACACACGTGATGCCAGAGGAATTAACACGAGCGGTAACATTACAACGGGATTACAATAGAGCCCACAAGATACATGTATTACAACAACGACTCCAACGAGTCAAGATACAAATAGATACAATACAAAGATCCAAATCATACGAGAAGATCAAATGCGTCCGAGTACGGACAAGATACAAATTGGACTAAGAGTCCCGAAGATAACCGATGGCGTCCATAACCCTGCCCAGGCCAAGCCGGAAGGGTAACCTTGCTAACGTCGTCATCTCGTACTGTCAAAGTCGGGCCATCGGTTGCCGACAAAAGGGGGAGGAGACAAAAAGAAAGGAAGGCGAGGGTAAGTACCATTGGCACGTACTTGCGAGACAAGACCGGCTATGCTCGCCGGTGGGCGGTATAAACTTCACCCGGCTATATGTGGAGTTTAGCGGCAGCAAAGCTACTATCCAATAGAGACACGCTACAACATCCGTCTACTCGAGAGAAGATAAGAGAGCGCACAAGGTAACGAGATAAATACTACACAAACATAACCCGACCGATTACACATATCCCCTTCAACAATTGCGAAGAGGCAATGTAAAAGGCACTCAACGGTGGACAAGTTTTATTAGGTATCGGTTGTAGTAATGCTAAATTACTAATCAAGTTATTAGCAAATTATTATCAACAACATGAAGGTGTAAGTTGTTCTATGATCAAGCCATACAATTCCAAGTCGTCCATAACCGCGGACACGGCTTATCGATAAGATGTACACCCTGCAGGGGTTGCCCAAATGTAACCATACGCATGCTCGAACCCACTTACTACAGGTGGAGTCTCACATCAAGACCGTTCCCAATGCAAGAGAAAGTTTAATGGGAGCCACCCAACTAAGCTACCCGTGACGAAGTTCGGCCGTACTCCGATACGGACCCAGAGGTTGCGATGGCGTCCAAGGCGGGCACTAACGACCGGCCAAGGATAAGTCGGCACGCAATATGAGTACAGAACAGAATATAAACACCCGAAGGCAACGGGAGGTAAATCGTGCATCGTGCATATGGGCAAATAAAACCAAGGTTGTGGCTCCCAATAAACAGACTCGAGGAAAGGTAGTGGGTGATGGGGGTCCCATTCCCCCACGTACGGGTAGAGCGCTCATTCTCGGAACAGATAACAAGAACTCGGGTCCTAGGGGACATTAGCAAGTCAAAGTTCCGATGCTTTCGCAAAGGGGCTCACAGATGCCTCTGCTTACAATTTTAGTTGTTAACAATAAAGTAAAGCATGTGTATCTCCAACAATTGATATAGCATGTGAAAACCTCCCAACAGGATATCCCAAACATTTCGAGATATCAACAAAACCCTAAACTCGCCTACGACTCGCAAAGTCGGCAAACAACAAACAATAGGTAGGGCGAGGAGGTGTATCTCGGACATATAGGTAACAGGTGGATAGGACACATGACACAACAGAATCGCAACATAAGGATAGCAATAGATCAAAATAGCATGTAAAAGTAAAATAGGTGAAGGGGTGGGCTCGCCTGTGAAAAGCTGCGAAGCACTTGTCGGAGAACTCGTCGTATCTCACAACACCACTTCGTGATCCTATCCGGGAAGAAGCAAATGCTGGAACACACAACGGGTGCAAGTCTTACTACTACGGATAAAGAGTCGGCATGCTCAAGATGATATGCATGACATGGCAAGGATGATGCGATGCACTTATCCATATTAATCGGAGTCGGAACCCCGGACAATCAAATTTGATTAGAGTTGCATTTTCTACCGACAAATTTAAGTGTTGTTTAACATGGGATAGCATGGCAGAGGTGAGCTACTTCAATATTAAACGGAGCGGGGAAATCCATAGTTGGAAATCCAAAATACTCCGCATATATGTGAGGTGACATGCACAAACTATCACGGAACGACATGATGCGGAATGCAAACAGATGAATGGATGTCATATTCAAGTTCCTTATGTTTTTCTGATCAATCTTCATATATAACACATTTTATTCCGAGTTATAATTTGAAAGATATGAATTTCACAAGATTTGAACATTTTCAGCAAAAAGAAGAAGAGCAGGGGCGAACTGGGCCGGACCTGCAATGTCCTGGGCCGGATCTGCTGTGCATCGGCGCCAGGTAATTTCGGCCCGCGTGGGGAGCGAGCTGCGCCGGATAGAACTGGGCTAGGCCCATCAACGGATCTGGATGTGAAGCAGAAAAAGGTTGGGGTTAATTTGTATAGCCTGGGATTTGAGCACAGGACTTGTCAATTGGAGTCAAAGGGACAAACCAACTAGGCTGCCTGGTGGTTTTGAATACGGAAAGCCTCCACGTAAACTGAAGCATGGATGCCCGAGATCTGAATCAAAAAGATAAGAAAAAGGTTTGATTTCTGCAGCCATAAGGAATTGAACTCAGGTATGCTGCGTGAGGGACAAAGGAACAAACCACTGCGCTGTTGTTAGTGCCTTGTATGAAGGAGGACGTGGAGCAAGTTGAACCAAACAGTGACGGGATGAACTTGGGTACGCGGAGAGGATTCTGGACGACCACGATCCTGGCGAATCGGGGCGAACCGGGTCGAGCAAGGTAGCGTCGGGGATGCGCCTGAACGCGGGGAAACCGGAGGTGTGCTCGGTTTGTCCGGAGGAGGACGAGGGCGGCCGGAATCGACGCCGGAGTGCGGTGGCCGAACTGGAGAATCGGCGACCATGCGCTCGATTTACGGGGTCTTGGCTCGATTCCTTGCACCAGGACGTAGAGCTCGACGAGGCGGTTCTCCGGGTGTCTTCGGTTCGTCGAGGGCGGCCGGTAGCAGCGGCGCCATGGCGAGGTGGAGGTGGTGTTGTGGGGTTTTGCTCACAGAGAAGAGAAAAGGGAAAAGTGGAGGGAGGTAGGTGGCGGCGGTGTGGATGGGAAGAGAGGCTAGGGTTGTGACTAGGGTTTGGGTGCCGAAATATAAAGGAGGAGGGAGAGGTTGAGGCGAGTGAGGAGGGGAGGACCACGGCAACGCCATGTGCGTGCTCCTCCCGTCGGCCGTCCTGGGTGACGAGGACGGAGGAGGAAAAGGAGGGGGCCGAAGGAGTGCTTGGGCTAGAGGAGGTGGCTTGGGCCAAAGAGAGAAGAGAGAGATGGGCCAGGGAAGAAAAAGGAGCGAGGCCAGAAGAAAGAGATGTAGGCCTACTAGAGGTTTAGATTTTATTTTCTTTTGAAATTGTCTTCTCCTTTTCTTTCAAAACTGTTTGCAAAAAGATTTGAAATCAGCTCAAACGAAAGTTTGAATTTTGAATACAAAGGTGGAGAGAAAGATAAACGTAATGGCTATCATTGCCAACAGTTTTGTAGTGAAACTAAAATAATTTTGTTTAGTCAAAAGCATGTGGATGATTATGTATGCATGATGATGATGAACTTGGAACGGCACGGAAAAACAAGCAACGGAGAAAAAAAACTAATACAGGGTTTTTCCGGGTCGTTACAATCGACACCACTAACAAGGAACCTCGCCCCGAGGTTCCACGCCAAGCCAAGGGGGAGTTGGTTAAACTATCGAGTCTTCTTGTACCATGTTGACAAACACCCGACCTCGAGGTGGAACCTTCTTCTGGCGAAGTGTTGATCTTCTCGACACCACTAACAAGAATTCTTGCTCCATGTTGATCGGCGACACCACAAACAAGAAGTCGTTGTTCCGCTGTCGATGATGATGCACTTCTGCTGAGATCCTCCGAAGATTGGTCCTAATAGGTGAGGGGCAAAGACCATCCAACCCACGTCGGGACCTAAGACTCAGAAAAACTTAGATAAGAGAGAAGACTCAAAACTCGCATAGGTAAGAGGAGAAAGAATATAGGTAAGGAGAAAAATCAGAACTAATCAGATCTATCCAACGAATTTTAGAAAATAAGTTTTGACACGCTAAACTTAACGACCGTTGGCAAGGTTATCCTACAGGCTGGACTAGTGGGGTACCGTCAAACCTGGGCTCTGATACCAACTTGTGACGCCCCGGAACCGGTACCATGAGGATTCCAGCGATCCCGCCGAAATCCGCACGATATCGATCCAGAGACGCCCTCCGACACGACGTGTGCGACAAGTCACACACGTGATGCCAGAGGAATTAACACGAGCGGTAACATTACAACAGGATTACAATAGAGCCCACAAGATACATGTATTACAACAACGACTCCAACGAGTCAAGATACAAATAGATACATACAAAGATCCAAATCATACAGAAGATCAAATGCGTCCGAGTACGGACAAGATACAAATTGGACTAAGAGTCCTGAAGATAACCAGTGACGTCCATAACCCTGCCCAGGCCAAGCCGGAAGGGTAACCTTGCTAACGTCGTCATCTCGTACCTGTCAAAGTCGGGCCATCGGTTGCCGACAAAAGGGGGAGGAGACAAAAAGAAAGGAAGGCGAGGGTAAGTACCATTGGCACGTACTTGCGAGACAAGACCAGCTATGCTCGCCGGTGGGCGGTATAAACTTCACCCGGCTATATGTGGAGTTTAGCGGCAGCAAAGCTACTATCCAATAGAGACACGCTACAACATCCGTCTACTCAGAGAAGATAAGAGAGCGCACAAGGTAACAGATAAATACTACACAAACATAACCCGACCGATTACACATATCCCCTTCAACAATTGCGAAGAGGCAATGTAAAAGGCACTCAACGGTGGACAAGTTTTATTAGGTATCGGTTGTAGTAATGCTAAATTACTAATCAAGTTATTAGCAAATTATTATCAACAGACATGAAGGTGTAAGTTGTTCTATGATCAAGCCATACAATTCCAAGTCGTCCATAACCGCGGACACGGCTTATCGATAAGATGTACACCCTGCAGGGGTTGCCCAAATGTAACCATACGCATGCTCGAACCCACTTACTACAGGTGGAGTCTCACATCAAGACCGTTCCCAATGCAAGAGAAAGTTTAATGGGAGCCACCCAACTAAGCTACCCGTGACGAAGTTCGGCCGTACTCCGATACGGACCCAGAGGTTGCGATGGCGTCCAAGGCGGGCACTAACGACCGGCCAAGGATAAGTCGGCACGCAATATGAGTACGAACGGAATATAAACACCCGAAGGCAACGGGAGGTAAATCGTGCATCGTGCATATGGGCAAATAAAACCAAGGTTGTGGCTCCCAATAAACAGACTCGAGGAAAGGTAGTGGGTGATGGGGGTCCCATTCCCCCACGTACGGGTAGAGCGCTCATTCTCGGAACAGATAACAAGAACTCGGGTCCTAGGGGACATTAGCAAGTCGATGCTTTCGCAAAGGGGCTCACAGATGCCTCTGCTTACAATTTTAGTTGTTAACAATAAAGTAAAGCATGTGTATCTCCAACAATTGATATAGCATGTGAAAACCTCCCAACAGGATATCCCAAACATTTCGAGATATCAACAAAACCCTAAACTCGCCTACGACTCGCAAAGCTGGCAAACAACAAACAATAGGTAGGGCGAGGAGGTGTATCTCGGACATATAGGTAACAGGTGGATAGGACACATGACACAACAGAATCGCAACATAAGGATAGCAATAGATCAAAATAGCATGTAAAAGTAAAATAGGTGAAGGGGTGGGCTCGCCTGTGAAAAGCTGCAGAAGCACTTGTCGGAGAACTCGTCGTATCTCACAACACCACTTCGTGATCCTATCCGGGAAGAAGCAAATGCTGGAACACACAACGGGTGCAAGTCTTACTACTACGGATAAAGAGTCGGCATGCTCAAGATGATATGCATGACATGGCAAGGATGATGCGATGCACTTATCCATATTAATCGGAGTCGGAACCCCGGACAATCAAATTTGATTAGAGTTGCATTTTCTACCGACAAAGTTAAGTGTTGTTTAACATGGGATAGCATGGCAGAGGTGAGCTACTTCAATATTAAACGGAGCGGGGAAATCCATAGTTGGAAATCCAAAATACTCCGCATATATGTGAGTCCGCATATATGTGAGGTGACATGCACAAACTATCACGGAACGACATGATGCGGAATGCAAACAGATGAATGGATGTCATATTCAAGTTCCTTATGTTTTTCTGATCAATCTTCATATATAACACATTTTATTCCGAGTTATAATTTGAAAGATATGAATTTCACAAGATTTGAACATTTTCAGCAAAAAGAAGAAGAGCAGGGGCGAACTGGGCCGGACCTGCAATGTCCTGGGCCGGATCTGCTGTGCATCGGCGCCGGGTAATTTCGGCCCGCGTGGGGAGCGAGCTGCGCCGGATAGAACTGGGCTAGGCCCATCAACGGATCTGGATGTGAAGCGAGAAAAAGGTTGGGGTTAATTTGTATAGCCTGGGATTTGAGCACGGGACTTGTCAATTGGAGTCAAAGGGACAAACCAACTAGGCTGCCTGGTGGTTTTGAATACGGAAAGCCTCCACGTAAACTGAAGCATGGATGCCCGAGATCTGAATCAAAAAGATAAGAAAAAGGTTTGATTTCTGCAGCCATAAGGAATTGAACTCAGGTATGCTGCGTGAGGGACAAAGGAACAAACCACTGCGCTGTTGTTAGTGCCTTGTATGAAGGAGGACGTGGAGCAAGTTGAACCAAACAGTGACGGGATGAACTTGGGTACGCGGAGAGGATTCTGGACGACCACGATCCTGGCGAATCGGGGCGAACCGGGTCGAGCAAGGTAGCGTCGGGGATGCGCCTGAATGCAGGGAAACCGGAGGTGTGCTCGGTTTGTCCGGAGGAGGACGAGGGCGGCCGGAATCGACGCCGGAGTGCGGTGGCCGAACTGGAGAATCGGCGACCATGCGCTCGATTTACGGGGTCTTGGCTCGATTCCTTGCACCGGGACGTAGAGCTCGACGAGGCGGTTCTTCTGGTGGCTTCGGCTCGTCGAGGGGCGGCCGGTAGCGGCGGGCACCATGGCGAGGTAGAGACGGTGCTGTGGGGTTTTGCTCACAGAGAAGAGAAAAGGGAAAGGTGGAGGGAGGTAGGTGGCGGCGGTGTGGATGGGAAGAGAGGCTAGGGTTGTGGCTAGGGTTTGGGTGCCAAAATATAAAGGAGGAGGGAGAGGTTGAGGCGAGAGAGGGAGGCGGAGGACCACGGCAACGCCATGTGCGTGCTCCTCCCGTCGCTGTCCTGGGTGACGAGGACGGAGGAGGAAAAGGAGGGGGCCGAAGGAGTACTGGGCTAGAGGAGGTGGCTTGGGCCAAAGAGAGAAGAGAGAGATGGGCCAGGAAGAAAAAGGAGCAGGCCAGAAGAAAGAGATGTAGGCCTACTAGAGGTTTAGATTTTATTTTCTTTTGAAATTGTCTTCTCCTTTTCTTTCAAAACTGTTTGCAAAAAGATTTGAAATCAGCTCAAACGAAAGTTTGAATTTTGAATACAAAGGTGGAGAGAAAGATAAACGTAATGGCTATCATTGCCAACAGTTTTGTAGTGAAACTAAAATAATTTTGTTTAGTCAAAAGTATGTGGATGATTATGTATGCATGATGATGATGAACTTGGAACGGCACGGAAAAACAAGCAACGGAGAAAAAAAAAACTAATACAGGGTTTTTCCGGGTCGTTACAAGCACCGGCGAGAGGCACTGGCGCACAGGGACGGTGCCGAAGTAGACGCGGTGGCTGCCGAACTCGATAACGCGGCCATTCTTGGGGAAGACACCGCCGTTGGCGAAGCAGCCCGCGTTGTCGTTGATGAAGTCCGGCGAGTAGATGCGGCTGCACAAGCGCGGACACCACCCGCTCGCCGGAGACGTTGAGGAGGCCCGCCCGAATATGAACTCCGGCAAGCGCCGCTGCTGGCCCCATGGTGGGCGCCAAGCGTCGTTGTGGTGAACAGACAAATGCCATAGGATGGCTTAAGTTGGGGCCGAATGGGTGCTAGAGGATTCGGGGGGAGGGTTTGGGTTATATGGGATGGATTTCCGGATGGTATCTAGATGAACTAGGCCATGGCCAGAGGTAGAAGAAGAAGAACACAAGGTCAGATTCACCTCTAGATCTTTCTATTTCTTGATCATACAAGATTACAGGTTCTCGTATCTATCAGCTCATCTCTCTCCTGCCCGCGATGGGGTGAGCCCCCTCTCCTTATATAGGGGAGAGGGTGGCTTACAGGGGAAGAAACCCTAGGAAACCCTAATGGCATCTTTGACTAGACAAACTACTTTACAAAGCCTCTTTGGCTATCGGTGACGCCGGTATGTCTTTAATCAGGAGGAGTGACATCCTCCGGTACCTTTTACGTCATCATCTGCTTTTTCCTCAGAGCTTCGATTAAAGCTGAAGTGCTTCGCTCATCCTTGTCCTCTAGCTCTTGAGAGAATCTTTGACCAGTCTTGCCGACGTGCTACAGTGCAGCCTGTACCGGTAATCCGGTACCTTCTTAGCTCATTCCGGTATACCCCTGTGGGGATACCGGTATAGATTTACTTAGCCAAAAACTTAGCTTCACAGCCCGGAATAATCTTTAAACCGGTATCTTGATAGCTCAAACCATCCGGTTTGCCATGTCTTTGGCCTACCGGGGGTCATCCCCTCAACAGATATTTGGTCACTTGCCTTTTTCTTTCGATCTCATACCGACTTTGAAACATTGAGGAAGCTGCTGGCTCATGGGTCCCGCATGTCATCCTCTATGAAAAATAAAAGTTTCCTTTGTTGGATTTATTTTTTACCCCTAATTTCTGGCTATTTGCCTTTTTCTTTTGATCCCATGCCCCCTTTGAAACGATGACGACGCAGCTGGCAGGTCGGTCCCACATGTCATCCTCTAGGAACAATAAAAGTTTCCTTTGATAGATTTATTTTTGACCCTAATAAATTTCTGGCTATTTCCTTTTTTTTTCTTTTGATCCCCTGCCGCCTTGGAATAGTTGAGGATGCTGCTACCTCATGGGTCCCGCATGTCATCCTCTCAGAAAGGTAAATGTTTCTTTTCTTGGATTTTGTTTACCAACTGATTTTTGGCTTATTTTTTCTTTCGATCTCCTGCCGCCTTTAAAACGTTGACGATGCTGCTGGCTCATGGGTCCCCAATGTCAGCCTCCCCGTACTGCAAACCTCTTTCTGCAAAGGTTGTATTTCTAGATAGCTAAGGTGGATTCGAATCTGCCTTGGTTCAGGCAACTCAGGTAAGCCTTCTTGCACTGATTAATGGAAGTAGTGTATAGCAAGGTCAAGACATGTGGCTCGGTGTAATGAATCTATTTGAATCATGTTGTGGGTTCAATCTGATAGTTCTCTAACAAGTCAGCCAAAATAGAAATTAAGTTCTTTTTCTAAAACGGAAATGCAAATTAAGATGAACACAAACATTAGTTATCATAATAGCTGATCATACATACATACTTGCTCAGAGCAAAAGCTTGCCAGAGTTTTACCACCCATACAATTAATTAGCAGTTCAGATAAGATAACCTTATATAAGTATAACTACAAATGCATTTGCTAAGGGCTCATGGGACAACAGAACTAGACAACCGCAAACTTTATGACCAGCATGTCACAGCAGCATCGAAAGATCTTGACCTTCAACTTTGATCCAATGCGAAGTTTGGCACCGTCAATGAACTTTTTCCACCTGGAAGTAACAGCCAAGCGGCCGTCTGTGGGACTGATGGAGTACCGTCCCTCCACGGTGAGACCTTCACTCTCCATGACGAGGGATATCTTGCCCCTTCGACCAGCATTGAGATCCTTGGAGATACTTTTAGGCAATTTCTGATTCAAAGCAAGAGATACCACCAAAAATTAGTCAATGGCACCAATGCACTAAAGACTGAACCATGTGAGACTTTGAGGAGAGAAGACATCAAGATAAGAGCAGTTATGCTGTCATATACTCACGAACATAGCCTTCAGATGCGGCCTGGTCACCACACGGGTGGCCACAGCAATGAGTTGAGACCTCGGTGATCTAGCTGGGGCAGGTGCAGGAGCCTGGGCTGGTACACGAGCTGGTGCGATGCAGGAGACTGCTGGGCAGGTGCAGTAAACGGTGCCTCTAGAGGACCCGGTGCTGGTGCATGATGACCCACAAGTATAGGGGATCGCAACAGTCTTCGCGGGAAGTAAAACCCAATTTATTGATTCTACACAAGGGGAGACAAAGAATACTTGAAAGCCTTAACAGCGGAGTTGTCAATTCAGCTGCACACTGAAACAGACTTGCTCGCAAGAGTTTATCAATAGTAACGAGTTTTATAGCGAGTAGCGATAGTGAAATAACGAGCAGCGAGTAACAAAGACAACAGTAGTGATTATAGTAAACAGCGAGATTAAAATACCGTAGGCACGGGGATGGATGAACGGGCGTTGCATGGATGAGAGAAACTCATGTAACAATCAAAGCAGGGGCATTTGCGAGATAATAATAAAACGGTATCCAAGTACTAGTCAATCAATAGGCATGTGTTCCATATATAGTCGTACGTGCTCGCAATGAGAAACTTGCACAACATCTTTTGTCCTACCAGCCCGGTGGCAGCCGGGCCTCTAGGGAAACTAACTGGATATTAAGGTACTCCTTTTAATAGAGTACCGGAGCAAAGCATTAACACTCCGTGAACACATGTGATCCTCACATCACCGCCTTCCCCTCCGGTTGTCCCAATTTCTGTCACTTTGGGGCCTCGGGTTCCGGACAACAACATGTGTATACAACTTGCCGGTAAGATCATAAACAACGAATATCTTCATGAATCAATAACATGTTCAGATCTGAGATCATGGCACTCGGGCCCTAGTGACAAGCATTAAGCATAGCAAGTTGCAACAATATCATAAAAGTAACATCTACGGATACTAGGCACCATGCCCTAACAATCTTATGACTATTACATGACCAATCTCATCCAATCCCTACCATCCCCTTCAGCCTACAGCGGGGGAATTACTCACACATGGATGGGGGAAACATGGCTGGTGGATGGAGAGCCGTCGGTGATGATGATGGCGATGATCTCCTCCAATTCCCCGTCCCGGCGAGGTGCCAGAACGGAGTTTCTGGTCCCGAGACGGAGTTTCGTGATGGTGGCGGCGTACTGGATGGTTTCTGGCGACTTCGACTTCTCTCCGTGCGTTTTTAGGTCGAGGGAGTTAAGTAGTCCAAAGGAGGGCGTCGGGGGCCAGCCGAGGCGGCCACACAATAGGGCGGCGCGCCCCCCTCCTGGGCCGCGCCGGCCTAGTGTGTGGGGGCCTTGATACGTCTCAAACGTATCTATAATTTCTTATGTTCCATGCTACTTTTATGATGATACTCACATGTTTTATACACATTATATGTCATTATTATGCATTTTCCGGCACTAACCTATTGACGAGATGCCGAAGAGCCAGTTGCTGTTTTCTGCTGTTTTTGGTTTCAGAAATCCTAGTAAGGAAATATTCTCGGAATTGGAAGAAATCAACGCCCAGGGGCCTATATTTCCACGAAGCTTCCAGAATTCCAAAGAGGAAACGAAGTGGGGCCACGAGGCGAGGACACGCTAGGGCGGCGCGGCCTGGGCCCTGGCCGCGCGGCCCTATTGTGTGGGTCCCTCGTGACGCCCCCTGACCTACCCTTCCGCCTACTTAAAGCCTCCGTCGCGAAACCCCCAGTACCGAGAGCCACGATACGGAAAACCTTCCAGAGACGCAGCCGCCGCCAATCCCATCTCGGGGGATTCAGGAGATTGCCTCCGGCACCCTGCCGGAGAGGGGAATCATCTCCCGGAGGACTCTTCATCGCCATGATCGCCTCCGGATTGATGTGTGAGTAGTTCACCCCTGGACCATGGGTCCATAGCAGTAGCTAGATGGTCGTCTTCTCCTAATTGTGCTATCATGCTCGATCTTGTGAGCTGCCTATCATGATCAAGATCGTTTCTTTGTAATACTACATGTTGTGTTTGTTGGGATCCGATGGATATTGAATACTATGTCAAGTTGATTATCAATCTATCATATATGTTGTTTATGTTCTTGCATGCTCTCCGCTTGCTAGTAGAGGCTCGGCCAAGTTGATACTTGTGACTCCAAGAGGGAGTATTTATGCTCGATAGTGGGTTCATGCCTCCATTAAATCTGGGACGAGTGACGGAAAGTTCTAAGGTTGTGGATGTGCTGTTGCCACTAGGGATAAAACATCGATGCTTTGTCTAAGGATATTTGTGTTGATTACATTACGCACCATACTTAATGCAATTGTCTCGTTGCTTGCAACTTAATACCGGAAGGGGTTCGGATGATAACCCGAAAGTGGACTTTTTAGGCATAGATGCATGCCGGATGGCGGTCTATGTACTTTGTCGTAATGCCCCGATTGAATCTCATAGTACTCATCATGATATATGTATGTGCATTGTTATGCCTTCTTTATTTGTCAATTGCCCAACCGTAATTCGTTCACCCAACATGCTATTTATCTTATGGGAGAGACACCGCTAGTGAACTCGTGGACCCCG
>NW_025901056.1:0-37158 GCF_022539505.1 Lolium rigidum | reverse complement strand
CAAGAAGAACATGTTGATGTGAATTTCATTAAAAATAATAATTTCAACAACAATGCTTATAGGAATAATTCCGGTAACAACTATAGGCCATATCCTTCGCTAATGGTAATAGTTATGGTAATTCTTATGGGAATTCTTACAAAAATAATAGGAGTGTACCCCTGGTCTTGAATCCATGCTTAAAGAATTTATTAGTACACAAACTGCTTTTAACAAATCTGTTGAGGAAAAGCTTGATAAAATTGATATTCTTGCTTTTAAGGTTGATAGACTTGCCTCTGATGTTGATCTTTTAAAATTGGAAGTTATGCCTAATAAGGATATTGATAATAAAATTGTTACTACAGCAAATTCCAACCAAGTTCGAATTAATGAGAATAATAGATTGATGGCCGAATTGCATGCTAGGTGGGAAAGAGAAGAAAATGAAAAACTAGCTAGAGAGAATAATGTAGCTAAAGTTTGGACTGTTACCACCACTAGTAATGTTAATGATTCACATGTTGCTACACCTCCTACTATCAATGGTAAAATAATTGGTGTTGGCAATGTTACTACTCCTAGTGCAAAGCGTGCAAAATTGCCTGAAACTGCTAAAACTGCTAAAATTGATAAAACTGCTGAAATTTTTCAAAATGTTGGGGACAATGATCCCATTTCTGTAGATCATAATGGTTTAGACTTTGATGATTGTCACATCTCTTAAGTTAT
Source organism: Lolium rigidum (assembly GCF_022539505.1). NCBI lineage: Eukaryota > Viridiplantae > Streptophyta > Magnoliopsida > Poales > Poaceae > Lolium > Lolium rigidum. The sequence continues at coordinate 36,447 of NW_025901056.1, read as the reverse complement.
AAAGTTCTTACAAAATTTTGCTAAAAGTCCCAATGCTAGTGCTATAAATTTGGCTTTTACAAAACATATTACAAATGCTCTCATAAAAGCTAGAGAAGAGAAACTAAAACTTGAAACTTCTATTCCTAGGAAGTTAGAAGATGGTTGGGAGCCCATCATTAAGATGAGGGTCAATGATTTTGATTGTAATGCTTTATGTGATCTTGGTGCAAGTATTTCGTTATGCCTAAGAAAATCTATGATATGCTTGACTTGCCACCATTGAAGAATTGTTATTTGGATGTTAATCTTGTTGATAATGCTATAAAGAAACCTTTGGGGAGGATTGCTAATGTTCGTATTATGGTTAACAATAATCTTGTCCCCGTTGATTTTGTTGTCTTGGATATTGAATGCAATGCATCTTGTCCCATTATATTGGGAAGACCTTTTCTTCGAACTGTTGGTGCTACCATTGATATGAAGGAAGGTAATATTAAATATCAATTTCCTCTCAAGAAAGGTATGGAACACTTCTCTAGAAAGAGAATGAAGTTACCTTATGATTCTATTATTAGAACAAATTATGATGTTGATGCTTCGTCTCTTGACAATACTTGATACACACTTTCTGCGCCTAGCTGAAAGGCGTTAAAGAAAAGCGCTTATGGGAGACAACCCATTATTTTACTTCTGCACCTTATTTTATATTTGAGTCTTGGAAGTTGTTACTACTATAGCAACCTCTCCTTATCTTTATTTTATTGCATTGTTGTGCCAAGTAAAGTCTTTGATAGTAAAGCCAATACTAGATTTGGATTATTAGCAGCAGAGACAGATTTCTTGCTGTCATGAATTTGAGCAGTAGTCTCTGTAGACAAATTAAAAAAATCTGCCAATTTACGTGTGTGATCCTCAGACATGTACGCAACTTTCATTCAATTTGGGAATTTTCATCTGAGCAAGTCTGGTGCCACTTTAAAATTCGTCTTTACGAACTGTTCTGTTTTGACAGATTCTGCCTTTTATTTCGCATTGCCTGTTTTGCTATGTTTGATGGATTTCTTTGTTCCATTAACTTTCAGTAGCTTTGTGCAATGTCCAGAAGTGTTAAGAATGATTATGTCACCTCTGAATATATGAATTATGCACTGACCCTCTAATGAGTTTGTTTCGAGTTTGGTGTGGAGGAAGTTTTCAAGGGTCAAGAGAGGAGGATGATACAATATGATCAAGAAGAGTGAAAGGTCAAAACTTGGGGATGCACCCGTGGTTCATCCCTACATATTTTAAGAAGACTCAAGTGTCTAAGCTTGGCGATGCCCAAGGCATCCCTTCTTCATCGACAACTCATCAGGTTCCTCTAGTGAAACTATATTTTTATTCCGTCACATCTTATGTGCTTTACTTGGCGTCTGTTTGTTTTTGTTTTTATTTTTGTTTGAATAAAATCGGATCCTAGCATTCTTTGTTTGGGAGAGAGACACGCTCCGCTGTTTCGTATGAACACATGTGTTCTTAGCTTTATCTTTAATGTTCATTGCGAAAGTTTGACTATTTCATTCATTGGTATATGGTTGGAAACGGAAAATGCCGCATGTGGTAAATGATTTAATATCTTGAATAATGTGATACTTGGCAATTATTGTGCTCATATCGATCATGTTTAAGCTCTTGCATCATGTACCTTGTACTCATTAATGAATAACTACATAGAGCTTGTTAAAATTTGGTTTGCATGATTGATCTCTAGAGTCTAGATATTTTCTGGTTGAGGTGTTTGAACAACAAGGAGACAATGTAAAGTCTTATAATAGTTACAATATGTTCATATGTGAGCTTTGCTGCACCTTTTATACTTGAGTTTGCTTCAAACAACCTTGCTAGCCTAGCCTTGTATTGAGAGGAATTCTTCTCGTGCATCCAAATCCTTGAGCCAATAACCATGCCATTTGTGTCCAACATACCTACCTACCACATGGTATTTCTCCGCCATTCCAAAGTAAATTACTTGAGTGCTACCTTTAAAAATTCTATTCTTTGCCTTTGCAATATATAGCTCATGGGACAAATAGCCTTAAAAACTATCGTGGTGAAGAATATGTACTTATGTGTTTTATTTCTTAATAAGTTGCTTGTTGAGCGGTAACCATGTTTCTGGGGACGCCATCAACTCTTTTACCTTTGTTGAATATCATGTGAATTGCTATGCATGTTCATCTTGTCTGAAGTAAGAGCGGTTTTCATGATCAAATGGTTTGAGTATGCATACTGTTAGAGAAGAACATTGGGCCGCTAACTAAAGCCATGATTCATGGTGGAAGTTTCAGTTTGGACAATCAATCCTCAATCTCTTATGAGAATATTAATTGTTGTTGAATGCTTATGCATTAAAGAGGAGTCCATTATCTCGTTGTCTATGTTGTCCCGGTATGGATGTCTAAGTTGAGAATAATCAAAAGCGAGAAATCCAATGCGAGCTTTCTCCTTAGACCTTTGTACAGGCGGCATAGAGGTACCCCTTTATGACACTTGGTTGAAACATATGCTATGCAATGATAATCCGTGTTAATCCAAGCTAATTAGGACAAGGTGCGAGCACTATTGGTATACTATGCATGCGGCTTGCAACTTATAATATGTCTTATACATAACACATATGCTTTATTACTACCGTTGACAAAATTGTTTCTTGTTTTCAAAATGAAAAGCTCTAGCACAAATATAGTAATCAATGCTTCCCTCTGCGAAGGGCCAATCTTTTACTTTATTGCTGAGTCAGTTTACCTATTCTTTCTATCCCAGAAGCAAACACTTGTGTCAACCGTGCATTGATTCTTACATGTTTACTTATTGCACTTGTTATATTACTTTGTGTTGACAATTATCCATGAGATAAATATGTTGAAGTTGAAAGCAACCGCTGAAACTTATATCTTCCTTTGTGCTGCTTCAATGCCTTTACTTTGAATTTATTGCTTTATGAGTAATGCAAGTCTTATTGATGCTTGTCTTGAAAGTATTATTCATGAAAAGTCTTTGCTATATGATTCATTTGTTTACTCATTATCTTCATTATTGCTTCGAATCGCTGCATTCATCTCATATGCTTACAATAGTATGATCAAGATTATGATAGCATGTCACTTCAGAAATTATCTTTGTTATCGTTTACCTACTCGAGGGCGAGTAGGAACTAAGCTAGGGGATGCTTGATACGTCCCAAACGTATCTATAATTTCTTATGTTCCATGCTACTTTTATGATGATACTCACATGTTTTATACACATTATATGTCATATTTATGCATTTTCCGGCACTAACCTATTGACGAGATGCCGAAGAGCCAGTTGATGTTTTCTGCTGTTTTTGGTTTCAGAAATCCTAGTAAGGAAATATTCTCGAAATTGGACGAAATCAACGCCCAGGGTCCTATTTTTGCACGAAGCTTCCAGAAGACCGGAGAGGAAACGAAGTGGGGCCACGAGGTGGCGACACAACAAGGCGGCGCGGCCCAGGTGCTGGCCGCGCGGCCCTGTTGTGTGGGCCCCTCGTGACGCCCCTTGACCTGCCCTTCCGCCTACTTAAAGTCTTCGTCGCGAAACCCCCAGTACCGAGAGCCACGATACGGAAAACCTTCCAGAGCGCCGCCGCCTCCAATCCCATCTCGGGGGATTCGGGAGATCACCTCCGGCACCCTGCCGGAGAGGGGAATCATCTCCCGGAGGTCTCTTCATCGCCATGATCGCCTCCGGATCGATGTGTGAGTAGTCCACCCCTGGACTATGGGTCCATAGCGGTAGCTAGATGGTTGTCTTCTCCTCATTATGCTATCATGTTAGATCTTGTGAGCTGCCTATCATGATCAAGATCATCTATCTGTAATTCTTCATGTTGTGTTTGTTGGGATCCGATGAATATTGAATACTATGTCAAGTTGATTATCAATCTATCATATATGTTATTTATGTTCTTGCATGCTCTCCGTTGCTAGTAGAGGCTCTGGCCAAGTTGATACTTGTGACTCCATGATACGTCTCCAACGTATCGATAATTTCTTGTGTTCCATGCCACATTATTGATGTTATCTACATGTTTTATGCACACTTTATGTCATATTCGTGCATTTTCTGGAACTAACCTATTAACAAGATGCCGAAGTGCCGATTCTTTGTTTTCTGCTGTTTTTGGTTTCAGAAATCCTAGTAAAGAAATATTCTCGGAATTGGACGAAATAAAAGCCCGGAGGCCTATTTTCTCACGAAGCTTCCGGAAGACCGAAGACGAGACGAAGAGGGGCCACGGGGTGGCCAAACCCTAGGGCGGCGCGGCCCCCCTGGCCGCGCGGCCCCGTGGTGTGGGCCCCCGTGCCGCCTCTTGACTTGCCCTTCCGCCTACAAATAGCCTCCGTGACGAAACCCCCGGTACCGAGAGCCACGATACGGAAAACATTACCGAGACGCCGTCGCCGCCGATCCCATCTCGGGGGATCCACGGAGATCGCCTCCGGCACCTCGCCGGAGAGGGGATTCATCTCCCGGAGGACTCTACGCCGCCATGGTCGCCTCCGGAGTGATGTGTGAGTAGTCTACCCCTGGACTATGGGTCCATAGCAGTAGCTAGATGGTTGTCTTCTCCCCATTGTGCTATCATTGTCGGATCTTGTGAGCTGCCTATCATGATCAAGATCATCTATATGTAATTCTATATGTTGCGTTTGTTGGGATCCGATGAATAGAGAATACTTGTTATGTTGATTATCAAAGTTATACATGTGTTGTTTATGATCTTGCATGCTCTCCGTTATTAGTAGATGCTACGGCCAAGTAGATGCTTTTAACTCCAAGAGGGAGTACTTATGCTCGATAGTGGGTTCATGCTGCATTGACACCGGGACGAGTGACGAAAGTTCTAAGGTTGTGTTGTGCTGTTGCCACTAGGGATAAAACATTGATGCTATGTCTAAGGATGTAGTTGTTGATTACATTACGCACCATACTTAATGCAATTGTCTGTTGTTTGCAACTTAATACCGGAGGGGTTCGGATGATAACTCCGAAGGTGGACTTTTTAGGCATAGATGCGGTTGGATGGCGGTCTATGTACTTTGTCGTAATGCCCAATTAAATCTCACTATACTCATCATGATATGTATGTGCATTGTCATGCTCTCTTTATTTGTCAATTGCCCAACTCGTAATTTGTTCACCCAACATGCTTGTTCGTCTTATGGGAGAGACACCTCTAGTGAGCTGATGGACCCCGGTCCAATTCTCTTTACTTGAAATACAATCTCATCGCAATACTTGTTTCTACTTGTTTTCTCTGCAAACAATCATCTTCCACACAATACGGTTAATCCTTTGTTACGGCAAGCCGGTGAGATTGACAACCTCATTGTTTCGTTGGGGCAAAGTAGTTTGGTTGTGTTGTGCGAGGTTCCACGTTGGCGCCGGAATCTACGGTGTTGCGCCGCACTACATCCCGCCGCCATCAACCTTCAACGTGCTTCTTGGCTCCTCCTGGTTCGATAAACCTTGGTTTCTTTCGAGGGAAAACTTGCTGCTGTGCTCATCATACCTTCCTCTTGGGGTTGCCCAACGAACGTGTGAAATACACGCCATCAAGCATATTTTTCGGCGCCGTTGCCGGGGAGATCAAGACACGCTCGCAAGGGAGTTTCCACTTCTCAATCTCTTTACTTTGTTTTTGTCTTGCTTTATTTTATTTACTACTTTGTTTGCTGCACTAAATCAAAATACAAAAAAATTAGTTGCTAGTTTTACTTTATTTGCTATCTTGTTTGCTATATCGAAAACACAAAAAAAAAAATTAGTTTACTTGCATTTACTTTATCTAGTTTGCTTCATTTACTGTTGCTAAAATGGCCAACGCTGAAAAATACTAAGTTGTGTGACTTCACAACCACAAATAATAATGATTTCTTATGCACACCTATTGCTCCACCTGCTACTACAGCAGAATTCTTTGAAATTAAACACCGCTTTACTTGAATCTTGTCATGAAAGATCAATTTTACGGAATTAGTTACGATGATGCTTGCTGCCCATCTTAATAATTTTGTTGAACTATGCGAAATGCAAAAATATAAAGATGTAGATGGTGATATTATTAAACTAAAATTGTTCCCTTTCTCATTAAGAGGAAGAGCTAAAGATTGGTCGCTATCTCTCGCCTAAGAATAGTATTGATTCATGGACTAAATGCAAGGATGCTTTTATTGGTAGATATTATCCCCCTGCTAAAATTATATCTTTGAGGAGTAGCATAATGAATTTTAAACAATTAGATACTGAACATGTTGCTCAAGCTTGGGAAAGAATGAAATCTCTCGGTTAAAAATTGCCCAACCCATGGAGTCGACTACTTGGATGATCATCCAAACCTTCTATGCGGGACTAAATTTTTCTTCACGGAATTTATTGGATTCAGCTGCTGGAGGTACCTTTATGTCCATCACTCTTGGTGAAGCAACAAGGCTTCTTGATAATATGATGATCAACTACTCCGAATGGCACACGGAAAGAGCTCCACAAGGTAAGAAGGTAAATTCGTCGAAGAAACCTCTTCCTTGAGTGATAAGGTTGATGCTATTATGTCTATGCTTGTGAATGATAGGACTAATGTTGATCCTAATAATGTTCCGTTAGCTTCATTGGTTGCACAAGAAGAACATGTTGATGTAAACTTCATTAAAAATAATAATTTCAACAACAATGCTTACCGGAACAATTCTAGTAATAACTATAGGCCATATCCTTATAATAATGGTAACGGTTATGCTAATTCTTATGGGAATTCTTACAACAATAATAGGAATTCACCCCCTGGACTTGAAGCCATGCTTAAAGAATTTATTAGTACACAAAGCTGCCTTTAACAAATCTGTTGAGGAAAAGCTCAATAAAATTGATATTCTTGTTTCTAGAGTTGATAGTCTTGCCTCCGATGTTGATCTTTTGAAATCGAAAGTTATGCCTAATAGGGATATTGAAAATAAAATTGTTACTACAGCAAATGCCATTCAAGTTAGAATTAATGAGAATATAAGATTAATGGCTGAGCTGCGTGCTAGGTGGGATAGAGAAGAAAATGAAAAACTAGCTAAAGAGAAGAATATAGCTAAAGTTTGGACTATTACCACCACTAGTAATGCTAATGCTACACATGTTGCTGCACCTCCTACTCATACTAATAAAAGAATTGGTGTTAGCAACGTTCCCACTTCTAATGCAAAGCGCGAAAAGCGCTGAAACTGCTAAAGCTACTGAAGCTGCTGCGATAAAGGCTGCTGAAATTTTTTCCAACATTGGGGATGATGATCCCATTGCTTTAGATTATAATGGTTTGAATTTTGATGATTGCCACATCTCTGAAGTTATAAAGTTCTTGCAAAAACTTGCTAAAAGTCCTAATGCTAGTGCTATAAATTTGGCTTTCACGCATCATATTACAAATGCTCTCATAAAAGCTAGAGAAGAGAAACTAGAGCGTGAAGCCTCTATTCCTAAAAAGCTAGAGGATGGTTGGGAGCCCATCATTAAGATGAAGGTTAAAGATTTTGATTGTAATGCTTTATGTGATCTTGGTGCAAGTATTTCTGTTATGCCGAAGAAAATTTATAATATGCTTGACTTGCCACCGCTGAAAAATTGTTATTTGCATGTTAATCTTGCTGATCATTCTACAAAGAAACCTTTGGGTAAAGTTGATAATGTTCGCATTACCGTTAACAATAATCTTGTTCCCGTTGATTTTGTTGTCTTGTATATTGAATGCAATGCATCTTGTCCAATTATATTGGGAAGACCTTTTCTTGAACTCGTTGGTGCTATTATTGATATGAGGGAAGGAAATATAAAATATCAATTTCCTCTCAAGAAAGGTATGGAACACTTCCCTAGAAAGAGAATGAAGGTACCTTATGATTCTATTATTAGAACAAATTATGATGTTGATGCTTCATCTCTCGATGTTACTTGATACACACTTTACGCGCCTAGGCTGAAAGGCGTTAAAGAAAGCGCTTATGGGAGACAACCCATGTTTTTACCTACAGTACTTTGTTTTTATTTTGTGTCTTGGAAGTTGTTTACTACTGTAGCAACCTCTCCTTATCTTAGTTTTGAGTTTTGTTGTGCCAAGTTAAGCCGTTGATAGAAAAGTAAGTACTAGATTTGGATTACTGCGCAGTTCCAGATTTCTTTGCTGTCACGAATCTGAGCCCACTGCCCTGCAGGAAGCTCATAAAATTATGCCAATTTACGTGCATGATCCTCAGATATGTACGCAACTTTCATTCAATTTGAGCATTTTCATTTGAGCAAGTCAGGTGCCATTTTAAAATTCGTCAATACGAACTGTTCTGTTTTGACAGATTCTGCCTTTTATTTCGCATTGCCTCTTTCGCTATGTTGGATGAATTTCTTTGATCCACTAATGTCCAGTAGCATTATGCAATGTCCAGAAGTGTTAAGAATGATTGTGTCACCTCTGAATATGTCAATTTATATTGTGCACTAACCCTCTAATGAGTTGTTTCGAGTTTGGTGTGGAGGAAGTTTTCAAGGATCAAGAGAGGAGTATGATGCAACATGATCAAGGAGAGTGAAAGCTCTAAGCTTGGGGATGCACCCGGTGGTTCACCCCTGCATATATCAAGAAGACTCAAGCGTCTAAGCTTGGGGATGCCCAAGGCATCCCCTTCTTCATCAACAAATTATCAGGTTCCTCCCCTGAAACTACATTTTTATTCGGCCACATCTTATGTGCTTTTTCTTGGAGCGTCGGTTTGTTTTTGTTTTTGTTTTGTTTGAATAAAATGGATCCTAGCACTTTATGGGAGAGATACACACTCCGCTGTAGCATATGGACAAATATGTCCTTGGTTTCTACTCATAGTATTCATGGCGAAGTTTCTCCTTCGTTAAATTGTTATATGGTTGGAATTGGAAAATGATACATGTAGTAATTGCTATAAATGTCTTGGGTAATGTGATACTTGGCAATTGTTGTGCTCATGTTTAAGCTCTTGCATCATATGCTTTGCACCCATTAATGAAGAAATACATAGAGCATGCTAAAATTTGGTTTGCATATTTGGTTTCTCTAAGGTCTAGATAATTTCTAGTTTTGAGTTTGAACAACAAGGAAGACGGTGTAGAGTCTTATAATGTTTACAATATGTCTTTTATGTGAGTTTTGCTGCACCGGTTCATCCTTGTGTTTGTTTCAAATAAGCCTTGCTAGCCTAAACCTTGTATCGAGAGGGAATACTTCTCATGCATCCAAAATACTTGAGCCAACCACTATGCCATTTGTGTCCACCATACCTACCTACTACATGGTATTTTCCAGCCATTCCAAAGTAAATTGCTTGAGTGCTACCTTTAAAATTCCATCATTCACCTTTGCAATATATAGCTCATGGGACAAATAGCTTAAAAACTATTGTGGTATTGAATATGTAATTATGCACTTTATCTCTTATTAAGTTGCTTGTTGTGCGATAACCATGTTTACTCGGGAACGCCATCAACTCGTTGTTGAATTTCATGTGAGTTGCTATGCATGTTCGTCTTGTCCGAAGTAAGGGCGATCTACACCGAGTTGAATGGTTTGAGCATGCATATTGTGAGAGAAGAACATTGGGCCGCTAACTAAAGCCATGTTCCATGGTGGAAGTTTCAGTTTTGGACAAACATCCTCAAATCTCTAATGAGAAAAGAATTAATTGTTGTTGAATGCTTAAAGCATTAAAAGAGGAGTCCATTATCTCGTTGTCTATGTTGTCCCGGTATGGATGTCTAAGTTGAGAATAATCAAAAGCGAGAAATCCAAATGCGAGCTTTCTCCTTAGACCTTTGTACGAGCGGCATAGAGGTACCCCTTTGTGATACTTGGTTAAAGCATATGTATTGCGGTGATAATCCAGGTAGTCCAAGCTAATTAGGACAAGGTGCGAGCACTATTAGTACACTATGCATGAGGCTTGCAACTTATAAGATATAATTTACATGATGCATATGCTTTATTACTACCGTTGACAAAATTGTTTCATGTTTTCAAAATCAAAGCTCTAGCACAAATATAGCAATCGATGCTTTTCCTCTATGAGGACCATTCTTTTACTTTCAATGTTGAGTCAGTTCACCTATTTCTATCCACCTCAAGAAGCAAACACTTGTGTGAAGCTGTGCATTGATTCTTACATACTTGCTTATTGCACTTATTATATTACTCTATGTTGACAATATCCATGAGATATACATGTTACAAGTTGAAAGCAACCGCTGAAACTTAATCTTCTTTTGTGTTGTTTCAATACCTTTACTTTGAATTATTGCTTTATGAGTTAACTCTTATGCAAGACTTATTGATGCTTGTCTTGAAGTGCTATTCATGAAAAGTCTTTGCTTTATGATTCACTTGTTTACTCATGTCATACACATTGTTTTGATCGCTGCACTCACTACATATGCTTTACAAATAGTATGATCAAGTTTATGATGGCATGTCACTCCAGAAATTATCTTTGTTATCGTTTTACCTCGCTCGGGACGAGCGAGAACTAAGCTTGGGGATGCCGATACGTCTCCAACGTATCGATAATTTCTTGTGTTCCATGCCACATTATTGATGTTATCTACATGTTTTATGCACACTTTATGTCATATTCGTGCATTTTACGGAACTAACCTATTAACAAGATGCCGAAGTGCCGATTCTTTGTTTTCTGCTGTTTTTGGTTTCGAAATCCTAGTAAAGAAATATTCTCGGAATTGGACGAAATAAAAGCCCGAGAGGCCTATTTTCTCACGAAGCTTCCGGAAGACCGAAGACGAGACGAAGAGGGGCCACGGGGTGGCCAAACCCTAGGGCGGCGCGGCCCCCCCTTGGCCGCGCGGCCACGTGGTGTGGGCCCCCGTGCCGCCTCTTGACTTGCCCTTCCGCCTACAAATAGCCTCCGTGACGAAACCCCGGTACCGAGAGCCACGATACGGAAAACATTACTGAGACGCCGTCGCCGCCGATCCCATCTCGGGGGATCCTGGAGATCGCCTCCGGCACCCTGCCGGAGAGGGGATTCATCTCCCGGAGGACTCTACGCCGCCATGGTCGCCTCCGGAGTGATGTGTGAGTAGTCTACCCCTGGACTATGGGTCCATAGCGGTAGCTAGATGGTTGTCTTCTCCCCATTGTGCTATCATTGTCGGATCTTGTGAGCTGCCTATCATGATCAAGATCATCTATATGTAATTCTATATGTTGCGTTTGTTGGGATCCGATGAATAGAGAATACTTGTTATGTTGATTATCAAAGTTATACATGTGTTGTTTATGATCTTGCATGCTCTCCGTTATTAGTAGATGCTCTGGCCAAGTAGATGCTTTTAACTCCAAGAGGGAGTACTTATGCTCGATAGTGGGTTCATGCCCGCATTGACACCCGGGACGAGTGACGAAAAGTTCTAAGGTTGTGTTGTCTTGTTGCCACTAGGGATAAAACATTGATGCTATGTCTAAGGATGTAGTTGTTGATTACATTACGCACCATACTTAATGCAATTGTCTGTTGTTTGCAACTTAATACTGGAGGGGGTTCGGATGATAACCTCGAAGGTGGACTTTTTAGGCATAGATGCGGTTGGATGGCGGTCTATGTACTTTGTCGTAATGCCCAATTAAATCTCACTATACTCATCATGATATGTATGTGCATTGTCATGCTCTCTTTATTTGTCAATTGCCCAACTGTAATTTGTTCACCCAACATGCTGTTCGTCTTATGGGAGAGACACCTCTAGTGAACTGTGGACCCCGGTCCAATTCTCTTTATCGAAATACAATCTACTGCAATACTTGTTTCTACTTGTTTTCTCTGCAAACAATCATCTTCCACACAATACGGTTAATCCTTTGTTACGGCAAGCCGGTGAGATTGACAACCTCACTGTTTCGTTGGGGCAAAGTAGTTTGGTTGTGTTGTGCGGGTTCCACGTTGGCGCCGGAATCTCCGGTGTTGCGCCGCACTACATCCCGCCGCCATCAACCTTCAACGTGCTTCTTGGCTCCTCCTGGTTCGATAAACCTTGGTTTCTTTCTGAGGGAAAACTTGCTGCTGTGCTCATCATACATTCCTCTTGGGGTTGCCCAACGAACGTGTGAAATACACGCCATCACTCCAAGAGGGGGTATTTATGCTCGATAGTGGGTTCATGCCTCCATTAAATCTGGGACAGTGATAGAAAGTTCTAAGGTTGTGGATGTGCTGTTGCCACTAGGGATAAAACATCGATGCTTTGTCTAAGGATATTTGCGTTGATTACATTACGCACCATACTTAATGCAATTGTTCTGTTGTTTACAACTTAATACTGGAAGGGGTTCGGATGATAACCTGAAAGTGGACTTTTTAGGCATAGATGCATGCTGGATAGCGGTCTATGTACTTTGTCGTAATACCCTGATTAAATCTCATAGCACTCATCATGATATATGTATGTGCATTTTTATGCCTTCTTTATTTGTCAATTGCCCAACTGTAATTTGTTCACCCAACATCTGGCTTATCTTATGGGAGAGACACCACTAGTGATCTCGTGGACCCCGGTCCTATTCTTTACATCCGAAATACAATCTACTGCAATTGTTCTTTCTTGTTCTTCGCAAACAATCATCATCATCCACACTATACATCTAATCCTTTGTTTACGAGCAAGCCGGTGAGATTGACAACCTCACCTGTTACGTTGGGGCAAAGTTACGTGATTGTGTTGTGCGGGTTCCACGTTGGCGCCGGAATGCCTGGTGTTGCGCCGCACTACACTCCGCCGCCATCAACCTTCAACGTGCTTCTTGGCTCCTACTGGTTCGATAAACCTTGGTTTCTTTCTGAGGTAAAACTTGCTACTGTACGCATCACACCTTCCTCTTGGGGTTCCCAACGGACGTGTCGACTGCACGCATCAGTCGTACTTCCGCACCAAGACCATAGCACCCATGTAGCGACGCCTCTTGTCATGTGGACCACCAATCGATGTTCCCGACAACATTGTACGCTTTCCAATAGCTTGTATTGCAAATAATGAACTCGGTACCTGATGCGTGTGGTTGACACGTCCGTTGGGAACCCCAAGAGGAAGGTGTGATGCGCACAGCGGCAAGTTTCCCTCAGTAAGAAACCAAGGTTTAATCGAACCAGTAGGAGTCAAGAAGCACGTTGAAGGTTGATGGCGGCGGGATGTAGTGCGGCGCAACACCGTAGATTCCAGCGCCAACGTGGAACCTGCACAACACAACCAAAGTACTTTGCCCCAACGAAACAGTGAGGTTGTCAATCTCACCGGCTTGCTGTAACAAAGGATTAACCGTATTGTGTGGAAGATGATTGTTTGCAAGAAAACAGTAAAGAACAAGTATTGCAGCAAATTTGTATTTCAGTATAAAAGAATGGACGGGGGTCCACAGTTCACTAGAGGTGTCTCTCCCATAAGATAAAAGCATGTTGGGTGAACAAATTACAGTCGGGCAATTGACAAATAGAGAGGGCATAACAATGCACATACATGACATGATAAGTATAGTGAGATTTAATTGGGCATTACGACAAAGTACATAGACCGCCATCCAACTCGCATCTATGCCTAAAAAGTCAACCTTCGGGTTATCATCCGAACCCTCCAGTATTAAGTTGCAAAGCAACTGGACAATTGCATTAAGTATGGTGCGTAATGTAATCAACAACTACATCCTCGGACATAGCGCCAATGTTTTATCCCTAGTGGCAACAGCACAACACAACCTTAGAACTTTCTCACATCGTCCTGTGTCAATGCAGGCATGAACCCACTATCAAGCATAAGTACTCCCTCCTGGAGTTAAGAGTAAAAACTTGGCCAGAGCCTCTACTAGTAACGGAGAGCATGCAAGATCATAAACAACACATGTGTAATAACTTGATAATTAACATGACATGGTATTCTCTATCCATCGGATCCCGACAAACACAACATATAGAATTACAGATAGATGATCTTGATCATGTTAGGCAGCTCACAAGATCCAACAATGAAGCACAATGAGGAGAAGACAACCATCTAGCTACTGCTATGGACCCATAGTCCAGGGGTGAACTACTCACTCATCACTCCGGAGGCGACCATGGCGGTGTAGAGTCCTCCGGGAGATGAATCCCCTCTCCGGCGGGTGCCGGAGGAGATCTCCAGAATCCCCCGAGATGGGATCGGCGGCGGCGGCGTCTCAGTAAGGTTTTCCGTATCGTGGTTTTTCGCCTCAGGGGTTTCGCGACGGAGGCTTTAAGTAGGCGGAAGGGCAGAGGCGGGGGCCAGACGAGGGGGCCACACCATAGGGCGGCGCGGGCCCCCCCGGGCCGCGCCGGCCTATGGTGTCGCCACCTCGTGGCCCCACTTCGTGTGTTCTTCGGTCTTCGGAAGCTCCGTGGAAAAATAGGCCCCCGGGTCTTCGTTTCGTCCAATTCCGAGAATATTTCGTTACTAGGATTTCTGAAACCAAAAACAGCGAAAACGAGGAACCGGCACTTCGGCATCTTGTTAATAGGTTAGTTCCGGAAAATACACGAATATGACATAAAGTGTGCATAAAACATGTAGGTATCATCAATAATATGGCATAGAACATAAGAAATTATCGATACGTCGGTGACGTATCAAGCATCCCCAAGCTTAGTTCTGCTCGTCCCGAGCAGGTAAAACGATAACAAAGATAATTTCTGAAGTGATATGCCATCATAACCTTGATCATACTATTTGTAAACATATGTAGTGGATGCAGCGATCAAAATAATGGTAATGACATGAGTAAACAAGTGAATCATAAAGCAAAGACTTTTCATGAATAGTACTTCAAGACAAGTATTAATAAGTCTTGCATAAGAGTTAACTCATAGAGCAATAAATCAAAGTAAAGGTATTGAAGCAACACAAAGGAAGATTAAGTTTCAGCGGTTGCTTTCAACTTGTAACATGTATATCTCATGGATAATTGTCAACATAGAGTAATATAACAAGTACAATATGCAAGTATGTAGGAATCAATGCACGGTTCACACAAGTGTTTGCTTCTTGAGGTGGAGAGAAATAGGTGAACTGACTCAACATAAAAGTAAAGAGAATGGTCCTTCAAAGAGGAAAGCATCGATTGCTATATTTGTGCTAGAGCTTTTATTTTGCAAACATGAAACAATTTTGTCAACGGTAGTAATAAAGCATATGAGTTATGAAAATTATATCTTACAAGTTGCAAGTCTCATGCATAGTATACTAATAGTGCCCGCACCTTGTCCTAATTAGCTTGGACTACCGGATCTTTGCAATGCACATGTTTTGACCAAGTGTCACAATGGGGTACCTCCATGCCGCTCGTACAAAGGTCTAAGGAGAAAGCTCGCATTTTGGATTTCTCGCTTTTGATTATTCTCAACTTAGACATCCATACCGGGACAACATGGACAACAGATAATGGACTCCTCTTTAATGCATAAGCATGTGGCAACAATTATTATTCTCATACGAGATTGAGGATATGTGTCCAAACCGAAACTTCCACCATGAATCATGGCTTTAGTTAGCGGCCCAAAGTTCTTCTCTAACAATATGCATGCTCCAACCATGAAGGTGGTAGATCTCTCTTACTTCAGACAAGACGGACATGCATAGCAACTCACATGATATCCAACAAAGAATAGTTGATGGCGTCCCCGTAAAACATGGTTATCGCTCAACAAGCAACTTAATAAGAGATAAAGTGCATAAGTACATATTCAATACCACAATAGTTTTTAAGCTATTTGTCCCATGAGCTATATATTGCAAAGGTGAATGATGGAATTTTAAAGGTAGCACTCAAGCAATTTACTTTGGAATGGCGGATAAATACCATGTAGTAGGTAGGTATGGTGGACACAAATGGCATAGTGGTTGACTCAAGGATTTTGGATGCATGAGAAGTATTCCCTCTCGATACAAGGTTTAGGCTAGCAAGGTTATTTGAAACAAACACAAGGATGAACGGTACAGCAAAACTCACATAAAAGACATATGGTAAACATTATAAGACTCCATACCGTCTTCCTTGTTGTTCAAAACTCAATACTAGATGTTATCTAGACTCTAGAGAAACCAAATATGCAAACCAAATTAGCAAGCTCTAAGTATTTCTTCATTAATGGGTGCAAAGTATATGATGCAAGAGCTTAAACATGAGCACAACAATTGCTAAGTATCAAATTATCCAAGACATTTTAGAATTACTACATGTATCATTTTCCAATTCCAACCATATAACAATTTAACGAAGAAGAAATTTCGCCTTGAATACTATGAGTAGAGCCTAAGGACATATTTGTCCATATGCAACAGCGGAGCGTGTCTCTCTCCCATAAAGTGAATGCTAGGATCCATTTTATTCAAACAAAACAAAAAACAAAAACAAACCGACGCTCCAAGCAAAGTACATAAGATGTGATGGAATAAAAATATAGTTTCGGGGAGGAACCTGATAATGTTGTCGATGAAGAAGGGGATGCCTTGGGCATCCCCAAGCTTAGACGCTTGAGTCTTCTTAATATATGCAGGGGTGAACCACCGGGCATCCCCAAGCTTAGAGCTTTCACTCTCCTTGATCATATTGCATCATACTCCTCTCTTGACCCTTGAAAACTTCCTCCACACCAAACTCGAAACAACTCATTAGAGGGTTAGTGCATAATAAAAATTCACATGTTCAGAGGTGACACAATCATTCTTAACACTTCTGGACATTGCATAAAGCTACTGGACATTAGTGGATCAAAGAAATTCATCCAACATAGCAAAAGAGGCAATGCGAAATAAAAGACAGAATCTGTCAAAACAGAACAGTCCGTAAAGATGGATTTTATTAGGCCACCAGACTTGCTCAAACGAAAATGCTCAAATTGAATGAAAGTTGCGTACATATCTGAGAATCATGCTCGTAAATTGGCGTAATTTTCTGAGCTACCTACAGGGAGATAGACCCAGATTCGTGACAGCAAAGAAATCTGGAACTGCGCAGTAATCCAAATCTAGTACTTACTTTTCTATCAAAGACTTTACTTGGCACAACAAAACTCAAAACTAAGATAAGGAGAGGTTGCTACAGTAGTAAACAACTTCCAAGACACAAATATAAAACAAAAATACTGGAGTAAAAGCATGGGTTGTCTCCTATAAGCGCTTTTCTTTAACGCCTTTCAGCTAGGCGCAGAAAGTGTAATTCAAGTAACATCGAGAGATGAAGCATCAACATCACAATTTGTTCTAATGATAGAATCATAAGGTAACTTCATTCTCTTTCTAGGGAAGTGTTCCATACCTTTTTTGAGAGGAAATTGATATTTAATATTACCTTCCTTCATATCAATAGTAGCACCAACGGTTCGAAGAAAAGGTCTTCCCAATATAATGGGGCAAGATGCATTGCATTCAATATCCAAGACAACAAAATCAACGGGGACAAGGTTATTGTTAACCATAATATGCACATTATCAACTCTCCCCAAAGGTTTCTTTTTAGCATTATCAGCGAGATTAACATCCAAATAACAATTCTTCAATGGTGGCAAGTCAAGCATATCATAGACTTTTTTAGGCATAACGGAAATACTTGCACCAAGATCACATAAGGCATTACAATCAAAATCTTTGACTCTCATTTTAATGATGGGCTCCCAACCATCCTCTAACTTTCTAGGAATAGAAGTTTCAAGTTTTAGTTTCTCTTCTCTAGCTTTTATGAGAGCATTTGTAATATGTTTTGTGAAAGCCAAATTTATAGCGCTAGCATTGGGACTCTTAGCAAGTTTTTGCAAGAACTTTATAACTTCAGAGATGTGGCAATCATCAAAATCTAAATCATTACAATCTAAAGCAATGGGATTATCATCCCCAAGGTTGGAAAAAATTTCAGCAGTTTTATCACAAGCGAGTTCAATAGTTTTAGCAGTTTCAGTAATTTTGCGCGCTTTGCACTAGGAGTAGAAGCATTGCTAACACCAATTATTTTACCATTGATAGTAGGAGGTGCAGCAACATATGAATCATTAGCATTGCTAGTGGTGGTAATAGTCCAAACTTTAGCTACTTTTTCCTTTTTAGCTAGTTTTTCATTTTCTTCTCTATCCCACCTAGCACGCAGCTCAGCCATTAATCTTATATTCTCATTAATTCTAACTTGGATGGCATTTGCTGTAGTAACAATTTTATTTTCAATATCCCTATTAGGCATAACTTTCGATTTCAAAAGATCAACATCGGAGGCAAGACTATCAACTCTAGAAACAAGAATATCAATTTTATTGAGCTTTTCCTCAACAGATTTGTTAAAGGCAGTTTGTGTACTAATAAATTCTTTAAGCATGGCTTCAAGTCCAGGGGGTGTATTCCTATTATTGTTGTAAGAATTCCCATAAGAATTAGCATAACCGTTACCATTATTATAAGGATATGGCCTATAGTTATTACTAGAATTGTTCCGATAAGCATTGTTGTTGAAATTATTATTTTTAATGAAGTTTACATCAACATGTTCTTCTTGGGCAACCAATGAAGCTAATGGAACATTATTAGGATCAACATTAGTCCTATCATTCGCAAGCATAGACATAATAGCATCAACTTTATCATTCAAGGAAGAGGATTCTTCAACGGAATTTACCTTCTTACCTTGTGGAGCTCTTTCCGTGTGCCATTCAGAGTAATTAACCATCATATTATCAAGAAGCTTTGTTGCTTCACCAAGAGTGATGGACATAAAGGTACCTCCAGCAGCTGAATCCAATAAATTCCGCGAAGAAAAATTTAGTCCCGCATAGAAGGTTTGGATGATCATCCAAGTAGTCGAGTCCATGGGTTGGGCAATTTTTAACCAGAGATTTCATTCTTTCCCAAGCTTGAGCAACATGTTCATTATCTAATTGCTTAAAATTCATTATGCTACTCCTCAAAGATATAATTTTAGCAGGGGGATAATATCTACCAATAAAAGCATCCTTGCATTTAGTCCAGGAATCAATACTATTCTTAGGCGAGAGATAGCAACCAATCTTTAGCTCTTCCTCTTAATGAGAAAGGAAACAATTTTAATTTTATAATGTCACCATCTACATCTTTATATTTTTGCATTTCACATAGTTCAACAAAATTATTGAGATGGGCAGCGACATCATCAGAACTAACACCAGAAAATTGCTCTCTCATGACAAGATTAAGTAAAGCAGGTTTAATTTCAAAGAATTCTGCTGTAGTAGCAGGTGGAGCAATAGGTGTGCATAAGAAATCATTATTATTTGTGCTAGTGAAGTCACACAACTTAGTATTTTCAGGGTTGGCCATTTTAGCAATAGTAAATAAAGCAAACTAGATAAAGTAAATGCAAGTAAACTAATTTTTTTGTGTTTTTGATATAGCAAACAAGACAACAAATAAAGTAAAGCTAGCAACTAATTTTTTTGTGTTTTGATATAAGTGCAGCAAACAAAGTAGTAAATAAAATAAAGCAAGACAAAAACAAAGTAAAGAGATTGAGAAGTGGAGACTCCCCTTGCAGCGTGTCTTGATCTCCACGCAACGGCGCCGAGAAATTTGCTTGATGCGTGTGGTTGACACGTCCGTTGGGAACCCCAAGAGGAAGGTGTGATGCGCACGGCGGCAAGTTTCCCTCGCAAGAAACCAAGGTTTAATCGAAC
Organism: Lolium rigidum; assembly: GCF_022539505.1. Lineage (NCBI taxonomy): Eukaryota > Viridiplantae > Streptophyta > Magnoliopsida > Poales > Poaceae > Lolium > Lolium rigidum. The sequence continues at coordinate 16,699 of NW_025901056.1, read as the reverse complement.
CAGTAGGAGTCAAGAAGCACGTTGAAGGTTGATGGCGGCGGGATGTAGTGCGGCGCAACACCGGAGATTCCGGCGCCAACGTGGAACCTGCACAACACAACCAAAGTACTTTGCCCCAACGAAACAGTGAGGTTGTCAATCTCACCGGCTTGCTGTAACAAAGGATTAACCGTATTGTGTGGAAGATGATTGTTTGCAAGAAAACAGTAAAGAACAAGTATTGTAGCAGATTTGTATTTCAGTATAAAAGAATGGACCGGGGTCCACAGTTCACTAGAGGTGTCTCTCCCATAAGATAAAAGCATGTTGGGTGAACAAATTACAGTCGGGCAATTGACAAATAGAGAGGGCATAACAATGCACATACATGACATGATAAGTATAGTGAGATTTAATTGGGCATTACGACAAAGTACATAGACCGCCATCCAACCGCATCTATGCCTAAAAAGTCCACCTTCAGGTTATCATCCGAACCCCCTCCGGTATTAAGTTGCAAAGCAACGAGACAATTGCATTAAGTATGGTGCGTAATGTAATCAACAACTACATCCTCGGACATAGCGCCAATGTTTTATCCCTAGTGGCAACGAGCACAACACAACCTTAGAACTTTACATCATCGTCCCAGGTGTCAATGCGGGCATGAACCCACTATCGAGCATAAGTACTCCCTCTTGGAGTTAAGAGTAAAAACTTGGCCGAGCCTCTACTAGTAACGAAGAGCATGCAAGATCATAAACAACACATGTGTAATAACTTGATAATTAACATGACATGGTATTCTCTATCCATCGGATCCCGACAAACACAACATATAGAATTACGGATAGATGATCTTGATCATGTTAGGCAGCTCACAAGATCCAACAATGAAGCACAATGAGGAGAAGACAACCATCTAGCTACTGCTATGGACCCATAGTCCAGGGGTGAACTACTCACTTATCACTCCGGGAGGCGACCATGGCGGTGTAGATTCCTCCAGGAGATGAATCCCTCTCCGGCAGGGTGCCGGAGGAGATCTCCGAATCCCCCGAGATGGGATCGGCGGCGGCGGCGTCTCGGTAAGGTTTTCCGTATCGTGGTTTTTCGCCTCGGGGGTTTCGCGACGGAGGCTTTAAGTAGGCGGAAGGGCGAGCCGGGGGCCGGACGAGGGGCCACACCATAGGGCGGCGCGGGCCCCCCGGGCCGCGCCGGCCTATGGTGTCGCCACCTCGTGGCCCCACTTCGTGTGTTCTTCGGTCTTCCGGAAGCTCCGTGGAAAAATAGGCCCACGGGTCTTCGTTTCGTCCAATTCGAGAATATTTCGTTACTAGGATTTCCGAAACCAAAAACAGCGGAAAACGAGAAGCGGCACTTCGGCATCTTGTTAATAGGTTAGTTCCAGAAAATGCACGAATATGACATAAAGTGTGCATAAAACATGTAGGTATCATCAATAATATGGCATAGAACATAAGAAATTATCGATACGTCGGAGACGTATCAGTACCCAGATTCAACAGAGAGTACAAAAGGTTGTATTGCAAACATACATGAAGATAAGAATAAATTGAAATAATTATAAGGCCGATGTCAACATGGAAGAGAATAGAAACAGAATCCAGATCAGTTTGGCCCTAGTTAATCTGCAGCCAACATGTCGATCATTGTTCCGTTTTAACATTCTAACTCACTCTACAGTACTTCCTCTTTAACTAAGAAAATATGCACTACATATAATAACAGATGTTTGCTTAGTTCTGCCAAGTTAAATTTAATACCTGCACAATTGGTTCATCTCCAGTACAATGCACATAAACTATGTATGAAAGTGTTATAGATGCAGTTGTACATAATGGAAGATCTCTCCGAATATTTTACCAAGGACATATTGCTCTACTAATGTTTTTACCATTGCAAAATCTATGTATCTCTGGTACTCGTGGTAATGCTAAGGCAGTTCAATTTTTATTGTATTCTCTAATTCTCTAATTCTTCAAAAGTATTTCAGAAAAAGCATGCCTGATTCGAGAGGGGGAGAGGGTGTTACATACCTGAACTTCTCTGATGATCCGCCTTGTGACACAATGAAATTCGGGAGGGACAGGTTGAACTCCAGATACACGAGATCTCTAGCCCGAGCCATGGTTCAGTGTACCCTTTATATGACTGATTCATTCTCGCAATTTTGGGGTGATTATGGGAAATGTTTTAATTACCATAGCGTAATGTATGGGTCGAGTTAATTTTGGCCTGCCGAGAAGTATTGGGGCGAGTTGATTTAAATTATCCGTTCCATTGAAATTTAGGGGTTTATTATGTAATTTGTGGGAAGGTGATATTCTATTACTGTGGAGATTACATACCTGAGGAAGGTAATTTGTTAGATTACCAGAGCGTGATTCCTGGGCTGTTGATTCCTAAAGCGGCCAGGCTGATTAAATGCACGAGTTGATATTCTGGGAAGGTATGAACGACCAAAATGCTTTGATTGATTTGATTTCCTTGTGATTTCCTTGTAATTTCCTTGATATTCTGGGAAGGTAAGGAGGACCAAAAGGACGACGAAAGTAGGGGAAGAAGGGGGAATACGTTCATTCTTTTTAAGTAGTAGAGAAAACTGGTCTGAATCGTGTGATCATTGCAAAGGGATTCCAACCGAGTCCTGTGGATATCTCATTTCTTGCCATGTGAAATGCATGTAAGTTCTCATTGGTTACTTCTGAAATCTTGTCTCCTGAGAGATAATCTAGAATCTACATATACTGCAGCCAATAAGCTAGACTATTATTCATATTCTTCTGAGATAGACTGACATGTTCATAACATAATCGGCATATAAGGTTTGGTCAAAGTGAATCTTTGTAATATTTGACCAACTATCCAAGATAAATATCAATATATACATGGTCAAATGTAAGTGATATAATAGTACATTGCATTTACTAATGATATTATTTTATTTTCTAAATATTATTAGTTAATTTTGGCAAAATTTTACTTTAACAAACCTTGTTTGCGGAGTAATATGAAATAAAGAAAGTAGTATTTAGATAGGGATAAAGCACATCAAATCTCGTTACCTCGAATATACTAGCTTATTGGTGGTTTTACCTTTGAAACCCCTTTTGAACCTCCGGAAAACTGAAACAAAACCAGAAAATATCTTGAACCGCTTGAGGAATGAGCATCAACAAAAGATGAAAAAGGAATCTGCAAAAAGTTATGCAATGTTACGAAATTTATTATACTATCCACACATAACAAGCTCAAAGTTGCTATGTTTTTTCTTGCTTACTTTTGTTGTTTGGCATATGTGCTGTCTTTTGGCCTTGGTTCTGTTTTTTGGTTCGACCATCTTTATGTGTGGTATGGCAGTCCATGTGGCATGGCAGTATATTTTGCTGCTTGGCAGTTATTTTGATAAAGGAAATATATTAATATTGATAGATACCAATTACACTTAACCCTAAAACAACGCAATACCTTAATGGTAGTACAGATGCACACAACTAAAAAAGAAAAAAAAGAAAACTAAGAAAAAGAAGTTCCGCTAAATCCAGGCTTTCCACAAGCGACGGCTCCAAGAAGGGAACAATGCACAAGCATTGGTCGTCGCCCGATCAAAAGATCTTAGGTTTTCACCCTGGAGATAGTCCCCGCTCTCAAACAATGCCTTCAACAAGATCATTGATGGGCACAACTAATTAAGGCCAGACCTTGGATTTTCACCCTGAAAGGCAAGATTCTGAACTTCACCTATGTTGTTGTCCCACTTGTATACTGCTGCTACGAAACCTAGAATACCAAGCAAATCCCACAACAACATCAAGACTCGATCCTCCATTGCTAGTCCTCCAATCCGGTCTTCGAGAAATTCTCCGTCTCTGATTTCACCATGGAACAGAATGTCATCTGTTGGCAACACAGAACAGAGGTCCGCGTTGCTCCTTCCATAACCAAACGGTCGGAATAAAACCATGGGTGCGCACGACCGAATATCTCCCAATACATCAAACTCTATTACATTTACTAGCGGAGCCTTCCGGAACTCAACATCTAGCCAAATCTGGATGAACATGACAACATTTTTGGTCACTCTTAGTGGATGATAAGGAATAAGAGTATCTCCTATGGGATCTTGAAAGGCCTCTCAAAATCCTATGGAGAGCGTCAGGACCAAAAAAAAACACGCGCGCTCATGACCCTGAAAGACAATTTGGGTTCGGCGCGGCCAAAAAAATTGTTCGGCGTTTGGGGGCACGTGACAGAAGTTGTTGTTGGGTAACCGACATGAGGATGCCACTAGTCATTGACCTAGCCGCATTTGCCCCCACCACATCACCTCTGGCCTAACCGACCTCTTCCACCCCTGCTCGGCACCACTGGGGCCGCCACCATGACCCCTCTCATCGCGGATAGTCTAGTGTTGCCTACACCAACCCCAACCGCTTTGGCTATCCTCCTCGCTGCACCCCTCGATTCACGGAGACCTCGCACGGTAGCTTGCGCGCAAGGTGCTCGGCTCTTTGCCTAGGTAGGCTTCTTTGCTAGATCTTGTTGGTCTCGAGCGACGGTCAATCGACTCATGGTATCTGTTATTTCATCCATAGGCCATGGATAGCGACAACGAGATTATGCATGCTTTTCTTAAAGAGGAAGAAGGTGTTGCCGTCGATCAAGAAGAGCTTTGACCATCCTTGCTTGTGTTCTACAATTTCAAGCGGTCGAGCTGAACAATGTCACTCCTATTTGTGGAGGTTCTAGGCTTGGGAGAAGGAAGAGCAAGGAAATGCGGAGGATGGAGGGGCACGACACCACACTATATGCTGACTACTTTACCATTCGTGCAACCGTTACCTGAAAGGAGTTTCTTTAGAATGAACTATAAGTTGCTCATGAAGTTGGTGCACAGTGTGAGGGAGTATAATTCCTACTTCGTTATGAAGAAAGCCGCAGTCGGAGTGCTTAGTTTCTCATCAATAGATTGATGGTGTCAAATAGGAATTGCCAATTTGACGCTTCAAGCTTCCGTTAGCGTGCCGACGCACGCATGGGGAGAGACCTAGGCCGTGGGCCGTTTGGCAGTCGAAGCGAGACCATAGATGATGAAGAGAGGCGTGGTGGTCACCGAAGATGAAGAAGAGATGTGTTCATGGCCGAACTCGCCGGAGATGAGGAAGAAAGTTACCTTAGGGGGTCAGGTGCAGGGCTCAGGGTCACCAACGAGGTCTTGGGGTAGAGGGATGCCTCGGGTAGTGGTGGACCGGCAGTGGGCCGCGGTGGAGGAGGGCGGGGCGGCGAGGCACCGCTCTTGCGGTGCTGATCGTGGGAGGCGGTGAAAGGCGGCTTGGCCGACGGTGGAGTCAGGGGTCAAGTGAGCGCGGTGAAGTACAGAGAAAGAAGACGAGGGCACGATGCTGGCCCAGGGCCCGCGACAGATGGCATCCATGCGTCAACGCGTTTTCCGGCGCTGAAGTCGTCAAATAGGGCAAAACCTATACACCGACCAGGTCGGTGGCTACCGGCCACCGCACACCCCCTGGTCGGGTATGGGCCAGGCCCATTTGGGTCTGTTTAGCCTGTGAAGTTCGTTTTTGCTTTTGCTTTTTTCTTTTCCGGTTTCTTTTTCTGTTTTCTTTTCTTTTTTCTATTTTCGGTTTTGTTTATATTTTTTAGATTCGAAAACTTTAATTTTTTAAAAATGTTCAAATTGAAAAAAATGTTCAAATTTGAAAACGTTCAAATCTAAAAACCGTACAAATTTTAAAACCGTTCAAATATAAAAACCATTCAAATTCAAAAATTGTTTAAAATTTTAAAATGTTCAAAACTAAAATTTGTTCAAATTTAAAAAATGTTTAAATGTAAATTTTGTTCAAATTTAAAATTTGTTCATATCGAAAATTGTTCAAATCCAAAAATTGTTCATATAAAAAAATAGAAAATAATGCTTTCAATTTTTCGAAAATATACAAATTTTGGAAATTAGAAATGAAACAGCAGAAAAGGAGAAAAACAGAAAAAAAGAAAACAAACGTCACTGGGCCGGCCCAACAGGCACCCTGGGGGGGTGCGGTGCCTGGTCCGCACCGACCAGGGTGGTGTATAGCACCTCCCGTCAAATAGGATGACCCGGATATGCCGGTGACCAAAACACCCACATGTGCTTCCTTTCCTTGTGCGCATGGCCCATCTATGCAGCTCAGAAGGCCCATCCAGCACGTGCCCTCCTTCGAAGGCCAAGGCCCAGCGCAAACAGAAAGCAGCCGGCACTCTCCACTCTCCCCCGACAAAATTATCCACACACAGGCCTCCGCTCTCCACTCTCCGAGCTCGCTCGCACGCCGCGGCCGAGCACCGCCACCAGGCACCATGGCCTCCTCCTTCCTCTCCCTACGCCTCCCCACGCCCTCCCCCGCACCCGCGCCCTCTCCCTTCATCTCCCCGAACCCCCTGGTCCGGTCCGCGAGGTGCGGCGCGCCGTCCTCGGCCCTTGTGGCGCGTGTTTACGGTTTCGGGTCGGCGGCGGGGGCTCCGTCGCCGTTGTTCAACCCGAAGGGCGACCCGTTCCTGTCCACGCTAGCCTCTGCCTCGCCGGAGCGCCTCGAGGCCGCTGCGGGCGGCGAACACCGCGGCGAGGACCACCTGCCGTTCCTCGAGATCTTCCAGAACGCCAAGCTCATGTCTACGCCCGCACAGGTGGCGCTTACTCTCTACTATTTTGTGAACTTGCTTCCATGCATATGCACGCTTTCATGATTTAATTCTGCAATTGCAATTGCTGAAGTGTATTTTTAGCTAAGCTTGGCTTAACTGAAATTGGCAGGTGGAACGTTCTAGCAGCTCATACAGTATGCACAGGCCTAGAAGGCCTCCCCCAGATTTGCCATCATTGCTTCTACATGGTCGAATTGTTTACATTGGCATGCCGGTATGAATTTCCGCCAACGTTCACAGCTTTTGTTCGAAGTATTTTTGCATTTTGAATTCGTGGATTCCAGATACGGTCAATTAATTAGCTTGGATACATTGTAGACAGTTCGATTAAATGTTATATCCTGAGCTATCAGACAATGAAACCACTGTTGTACTGGTTCATGTTTGTATTTTATCTCCTTGCATAGGCGCAGAAAATAAGACAGACTGCAATACCATGAGCCCTGTTTGGCAAAAGCCAAATACACCAGGTGCCGTGGAGTTTAGCAAATCTTTTGTCCTCAATAGCCTGTTGTACTAATTCTTAAGATCGCTTAGTATTCACAAATTTATATCAATTTTAAAGGGCTATTATATTGCTTAATCAGACATAAGGTTGGTATTTGACCTGTACATCTCTGATTTTGTGATAGTGTGTACACTAAACCTATAATTATACAAAATTTACTCCCGAGTATATGTACATGAGTTGGTGTGATAAAGATCTCACCATTTCCAGTAAAGAGGACATGTTTCACCAAATTAAATTGGAGACTTTTGATCCCAGGGTACAATACATATAGTTTGTAGCATAATTTCTTCCATGTATCCAGTATCCGGAAGTGGCTCTATAGGCAATATATCCTTCATATAGCCCATTTTAAGCATCTACTTAAGAATATTCATTAGTTTGTCCTCTGGAGATGTTGGCTAATTCCCCTTCTATGTTGAACTGCAGCAGAATTTTCCTTACTAATATATACTCCCTCCATTCTCTTTTAGTCTACATTCTAGGAAAAATCAGACAATTTAGTAGTGCATTTATTAGGACTACTTAAATTGGTAAACAACCAATCCAAGCTATATTGAAAACAGTGACATCCAATAGATAAAGGAGGACCACTTCGTTTTCCGCATTCTGTTGACTAAAAGCTAGAATCAGTATTTCAGAACAATTTTTAAGCCTAGAATGCAGAGTATTTCAGAACGGAGGGAGTAGTTTACTAAATTCTATTGATTTGATGCTATGTCAGTGCCTGTTTTCAGTATTCATATGCTTCAATAATGTTTTCTTGGATATCCTGCAGTAGCTAAATTGATATGTATTATAGACGCTTAGTGTATTGTTTTTGTACAACATGCTATAACATAACCTCATGAGATTATCTCTTCTTGCTTTGGTAGTTGGTTCCAGCAGTTACTGAGCTCATTGTTGCCCAGTTGATGTACCTTGATTGGATGGATAGTAATGAACCTGCATACATATACATCAACTCAACAGGAACAGCTCGTGATGATGGTGAACCAGTAAGCAAACTTATCTTGTTCAATTGAAATTTCATCATGGTTGACTATGTTTTGCAAAATCATGATTAAGTATCTTATTAAAAATATATATTATTTACACCATGCTAAATCTGACAAATTGTGAGGTCTTATGTAGACTTTTTGTTCATTGTCATGATAATCAAATTGTTCTTAGTGTAGTTCCTTGAATTTTCTTAGGTTGGGATGGAGACAGAAGGCTTTGCTATCTACGATGCAATGATGCGGATGAAAACTGAGGTGACATATTCTACATAGTAGCTCAGTATTAATTATAATCATTTGTGTTATAAGATCTTCCAGAAACAGTTATGGCCTAATGAAGGCGAATGGCCAAATATAATAACATGTAATACCAGATTGCAATCTGGATCAAAATTGCCCTATGTCTATTTTGGCTGGTGTTTATTAACGGATTGTCTTTGATCACTTTTTAAACCATCCAGAACATGCGAAAGATGAATCAACCTTGTTCTTATTATCTATGCATACATTCAGCAAGAAATTGGTCCTAACATCAAAAAATAAACTGGCCACTTATTTCCGTACTATTTGACTGGGGCACCAATTTAAAACAAAATATTTCAAAAAAAACTGTTGATATAGTCTATGGAGTGTGCTAGAGATAATTTTTGGAGAACCATGGAGCCACGGCTCCACTCTCCCTTGCCGTCAGATATCTCCTCGAGATATTTGATGTGTTACTGTGGCGTAGGTTGTGTAGCTACACGTTCAGGGTAGGTTGCACTTGATTTGTTACCCTGGTATTTTGAACTGGGGAAGACCCTGTTTATGCTTGACATAATATTAGGATGAGCTGTTTGTGTTTGTAGAATTGATCATTAGTCCATTGCACTCTGTAAATTTTGTATATACCAACTATTTTCCACATATATGATTCCTATGATGGATCTACTATTTGTTCTTCAGGTCCACACACTTTGCCTAGGAGCTGCAGCAGGTCATGCTTGCCTTGTACTTGCAGCAGGAAAGAAAGGCAAACGATATATGTTTCCTCATGCCAAAGGTAGTAAAGTGGGACTATGGATTAGTTTATCTGTTGGTTGATTCCTGCTAATGAAAACATACTTGTACGTCAGCTTTGATTCAGCAACCTCGTATTCCTTCATATGGGATGATGCAAGCATCTGATGTTGTTATTCGTGCGAAAGAGGTATGAGATGTGTCTTCAGTTCTTATTAGTTTGTCCTTGAATCTAACGTATATGTTAAGCAAGCGATGGGGCATTTGCATATGGCCGCTTGTATACTTTTTCTATGCAAGTATTCAAGCATTTGCCTTGATTACATAGATAAAAAAATCACATCGAAGCTTTGGTTCTAATTTAAGAATATCTCAGTACTGAAATGAATCCATAATGGTGACCTGGTGATGCAATCTTTGTCCATGCCATTGTTTTTTTTAATTTAAACTATTGGGTAAACCAGGACAGATGACATGTTTGGATGTTACCTAGTATTGAGTATATAAACTTCTCCACATGAAACTGAATCATTGTGTGTAGTATTTTATTTAATTTCCAAGATTCATGGCTTATTTTGAGTCAAGACCTTATACTTTGTCATTCGCTTCTTGTAGGTCGTGCACAACAGGAACACCTTGGTCAAACTTTTATCAAGACACACTGGAAATGTATGTGCAACTTGTAATTATTTACTTGGACCACTCTTTATGTTCATTTCAGTTGGAATATAACACTTTCCTTACCAGCCACCGGAGAAAATAGACAAGGTGATGAGAGGACCATTCTATATGGATTCCTTGAAAGCCAAGGAGTTTGGGGTCATTGACAAGGTATTATAATCTTTTTATCCAAGGCAACATAAGCAACCATACTTCGTGATCAGCTCGTGCAATCAATTTCCAGTCTAGACACCAAATCAGCATGAAAAATTCTGAAACAAATGATCATGTGCCATGTAGATTCCAGTTTTTGTACCCTTGTAAACTCCAAATTCAAAATGTATTAGAATAGATAAAATACCTGTCTGTAATAAATAGTAAGTTTTCTCATTTTTCAATAATATAGAATGAATTTGCACTCGAAGCTTTTCACATGTATTAGGTAGAGTACACCGAGCATTTATATAGTTCCTTTTTCTGTTTTTCATGTTAATTTTGTTTATGAACCATACACAACAAATGCATGGTTCATCAAAAAGTATGATCTCATAGCATGCGTTGCATTTATCAATAGTTCTCTTTACCATTGTTGTCATGCTGCTCTTGGCATATGTGGAGTTCTGAGTAGATACTTGCTACTTATTGTGTAGGCAGCCATAGTAAGATTGCACAGTGGTTGTTTCGGACCTTGTGAGTCGCACATTGGTTGTTACACGCTAAATCATATAGGCTGCCCAGGGTCTTGCTTTCTATGCGCAAATCCGTAAACTCTTAATCTTGTGTGATGCCAGATCCTCTGGCGCGGTCAGGAGAAGTACATGTCTGACATGCTCTCCCCTGAGGATTGGGACAAAGTTGCTGGAGTGAGAGGCCCTGGCGGAATGTGAAGTTGTACACTGGATTCTAGATACCAAGTAAGTTTTCCCACTGTGCTGCTGTTATTGGGCATTACATTTGTGTTCATTTCGATCCTAATCAGATGTTCCGTGTATAATTGTGCAGGTTAGGCCTCAAAGCTCGCCTCTATAAAAAAAGGCCTCTAAACTCGCAGGGGCTGAAAGCAACCATCCTTTGTGATGCGCTTGTGCAGTAGAACTGAACTGTTGACCATGGCAGCCGGTATCGAGCCGAGGGGTGTATGTTCTATGGACAGGCTAGATTAGAACACGGGCGATCAAGTTACCGTGTGTGCTCTCTGGATTCGAGTTAGCAAGTGTGTTTTTGGTAGATCTATAGTTGTTTGTTTCTTTGCCCATTTTCCAGTTCAGGTTTTGCCGTTTTGGTACTCGCTGTTAGCGCATGCTGTACACGTTTCATGGGCCCAAAGCTAAGATAGGGGTGGAAAAGGCCGAGCTCAGAATGTTCACATTGGTGGACGATAGACGGTGCCCTTTGACACTCTCACGGTGGCTATGTACTTGTGGTACTACTATATCCGATATACTGATGGGCGTGTGACTCGCAATCATTGCAAAACTCAGCTTTAATAATGCTGGATTACGGGGCATACATCTCATCTCAAAAAAAAAAATGCTGGATCAATTCTGCTGGGAGCAGAGCACACCTGCTATCTTCATTTGTGGTTTCCTTTTTTTGGGTGTAAGGGCATCTCCAGCGGCGCGATGCAAACGGACGCTCAGCGATCGTTTGTGTCTGCCGTGATCGGAAATGGTTCTGGCACCACCTCTAGCGGGGCGACGCAAAGTGATCGGGCCGTTCGCGGAGACGCAAACCTGGCCCAAATATGCGTTAGGTTTGCGTCTGAGCGGACGCGCAAAGTGTCCGCTCGGTCCTCGCACGGGCCCATCTGGCAGCGGCACAACTGATTCGTCTTCCGCGGCATAACTTCCGGGCGGCGCGCTGCAGTCTTTGCAGGGCCGCGTTAATGGCGTGCCTCGGCTTCCGCGAGCGTGCGTAGCTAGTAGACGTTGCACTGGCAGGCCATTGAAGGCGAGATGGCGTCGGAGCCTCTTAAAGGGACGCTGTCGGCGCCCATTTCTCCGACCAAAACCATTGCCAAATCCCACAGTATCCACCACACCGACGCCATCGGGAAGAAATGCTGGCCGTTCCGGAAGAAGAACGACCAGGAGGCTAGCGGCTCGCGTTCCGGCAAGAAAGCACGGGTCGGCCGGTACGTCCGCGTTGACCTCGCGCGGCAGCTATGGGAGAAAAACCGGCCGGTACCATGGTCGGACGCGAACTTGCAGGGAAGGGGCTGGTACCTGAACTCGAGGCGAGTGCCGGTTCCCCCCGTGCCGCGCGAGGGTCAAGAGCGGCGGGACGAGGTGCGCCGCCACCGAGCGATCTTGCAGCCGGAGGATCCGGCGTACGCGCTGAACTCCTACAACTGGATTTCATTCGGGTCGTCGGAGTTCGACGCGCCGCCGCGCTGGCTACCTCGCCGACGTAGACTACTTCGAGCGTGAGATCGCCGCCGAAGAAGAAGAGAATGACCAGGAGGACGCGGACGAGGACGGCGATGAGGACGAGGACGAGGACGCACACGAGGACCTGACCATGGCACAGTACGACCACGACGACGGCGGGCCGGCGTGGGATCCGGAGACCCAGCCGCCGGACATTTCCGAGGAGGAGGCCATTGCCATGGCACTGGCCAACGACGAGCAGGACGAGCTCAACGAGCTCGCTTTGTGGGACGGGCTCGCAATCCAGCTCCGCGAGTCAGCGCTCACGCAAGGGAGGCCGGCGACTCCTCCGGCCACGCCGACTCGTTCCAACGTTCGCGCTCCGCCTGCTGTTCCAGCGTTGGATCCCTGGCCACAGCCTCCTGCCCGTGCGGCGGTACCTCCTCCACCGCCGGCGTACGAGCTTCCATGGCCGACGCCGCAGCTGATTGACCTCGTCAGCGACGAGGACCAGTAGACAGCACGCCTTTCTGGCTTTTTTATGTTTTTTTTTCATTTAACTTTTTATGGCCTATGAATGAAAAAAAAAATTATGCGTCGTGCCGCTAGAGCCACCCCGACGCAAACGGACGCCCGGATAATTTCGACCATTTGGCCCGACGCAAACGGACACGACGCGTTCGTTTGGACGTCCGAAATGCGTCGGTCCGCTGGAGATGTAATTAACGAGGAGATGTACCCGTGTGATCTGGATGAGGCAGCAGCGTCGTGTATCTGCGTCACGCGGGCGGTGCAAAGGAGCTCGCTTTCACGCAGGCTCCATCTCCCCTCAGCAGGTAGGGCCGGCCGGCTTTTGGGCACGCCGAGAGGACCCTTCTGGGATCCCTGCGATCGGGTGAGTCTTCCATCCTAAACCTAACTTAACTTGCGGACGCGGATACGCAGCACTGCAGGGACCAAATAGTTTATTGGCACTGATCTCTGTTGCAACATGCTGGGGTCCCGTCCCGTCATGGGTTGGCTGTCCTGTAATCGGCTCCGGACGTGACCGTGACGTGCGGCTCCGGCAACTGCAGGATGCGCGGCGGCGGCGGGTCGGCCGTTCGTTCGTTCGCTCGGCCCTCCCTGACTGATTATCCACCATGTGCCGAATTGGGGATGGATGCGTACGGCGCACCTGCTGCCGAGATTCCTCCCTGCGACCATAATCAATGCTACTTCTGGTGGTGTCCATCCCCTCTTCTTCTCCTTCTGGTACCACTGACCCGTGAGATTGCGTAAAGATAGCATGGCATTGGTTGGGGGAGACCCTGACGGCCCGAGCTGGGATCAGGCGCAGATTTAGAAAGGCGCCATCATGGACCGGTGGTGGATGAGAACATGTAAAGCTTGGAAAGAGTATTGTCAACCGCATCAGATTTGGTCGTGGTCGCTGTCAAATCAATCGAAAACAAGCAAGATTTGGTCACGGTCGGGCTAGATTTTAGCTCCAACCAAAAGGGCTCCAGCGAACTGGCTCCAGAATGGAGATTTTAAAAAAACCCTGCTTTCTTTTACAGCTTTGCTTCGGCTTGGAGAAAAGAAATCTCCGTTTCATATTAACTGCCGTAGATTTATCTAGATTCACATGTATCTAGAGTACACGCTAAAATGCGCCTAAATATATGTGTGTTCAGATAACTTGTGACGGTTAATATGGAACGGAGGAGTATATCAAACGGTCAAATAATATGAATGGTGATTTTGTAAAAGGTACCGAGCATCGCAATCCGGTTATTGTGGACTGCTTTTCACATCTTTTCTCCTCCAAGATTAAAGCAACGGATCCATAGTTCTTGGAGAAAATTGCTTCAAAGGCTACTTTAGAGATGAATGAGAAGCTTATTGCCCCTTAAACCGCAAAAGAGATGAAAAGGCGGTGTTCATTATAGGGGATTCAAAGGAGACAAGATGGTTTGCATGCTCTATTTCGTAAACAAAAAAGTCCCGACGGCTTGTAGTTGTAGGCAATGATATCACCAAGCTGTTTTGAAAGCTGTAAATGATCAAATCATTCTAGACAGGTGGAATGAAAACGTGGTTGTTCTTATTCCAAAGGCGGATTTACCAGAAGAGGGTAACACAATTTAGACATATTTCTCTTTGCAATGTGATCTATTACTACAAGATAATCTCTAAGATGCTGGCGGCAACGCTAAGCCTTATTCTTCTACAAATTACCCCCCCCCCTCCTCAGAGCGCCTTTGTCCCCGGGAGATTAATAACTGATAATGTGCTAGTGGCTTATGAGTGTATCCACGAAAAAAAATAAGCGAACATGCATAATTGGATTTTGCATACTCAAATTTGATATGCATAAAACTTATGATGGAGTTGAATGGATTTTTCTTCGTGATATGGTGACCAAGCTTGAGTTTCGTCATCAATGGACTGATCTAGTGATGGAATGTGTAACTCCAGTGACTTACTCTGTCATGTACAATTCACAACCGGCAGAAGGTTTCACCCCTACTTAAGGTATCCAGCAAATAAATCTCTCTCTCTCTCTCTCTCTCTCTCTCTCTCTCTCTCTCTCTCTCTCTCTCCATATTTGTCCCTTATATGTGCAACAAGTCTATTTAGTTGTCTGATGCATGCTGAGAGGTTGACGGCATAAGTGTGCAGAAATGCACCATCAATTTCACACCTTTTATTTTGATGATTCTTTGATTCTTCTAAAGATAGATTTAAATAATTCAATCTCATTATAGCAAGTTCTTGATAAATATTATGTGCAAATTCAATAAAATTCGTTAGTGTGGCTAAATTAAGCATCTTCTTCGGCCTGATGTTGATGTGAAGGTGGAAATATGTGACACTCCCAATATTGATACAAAAGCTCTTTCAAATAAATACCTAGGTCTTCGTGTTCTTGGCGGAAATCTTAGTAGTGATTGCTTATTTCATTTTATGGAGAGCAATTGCAAAGAATAAAAGGGTGGAAGGAGAAGCACCTTTCTAGATTGGTGGGAAGGAGAGTTTTCTTAAGGTTGTTGCATGTTTGTGTTTAAGTTGTGAAAAAATGTTTGTAAAAAGATTGCAAATGCGATCTCCCATTTTTGTTGAGTGATGATGACCAAAGAAAGAAGATGCATTAGTATTCACGGTGAAAATTATATTTTCTAAAAACGAAGGAGGCACGTGCTTTCGTGGCCTTCATTCCTTTAATCTAGAGATGTTCCCGAAGCAAGTCTAGCGACTAATAGCTGAACTAGAGTCCCTCTCTGCATAAATTATGAGAGCCAAATACTATCCGTCATGTGATATTTTAAAGGCTAGACCAAAGGCTGGGTCATCCTTCATACATCAAAGCACAATCGCCAGGACGCGATTGCAATCTGTATGAATTATAATGGTTTTGATGGTTATCTGTTTTGCACTATATTTCTTATTAGGTGTATTTCCACCCAGACAGACTCCAATCTTTTGGATGGATTCTTTGCATTTTCTTTCTCATGGTGTGTCGCATAGACCTTCACGGAAATTACTATGTTAGTGTCTCGAGAGCTCGCGTGCTCAAAGGCGCGTAGTAATTAGTAAAATCTGTAGAAAAATCTATAGACCAAATTGGCATGTGGGAAATAGATCGCTCATCTAGCAAGAAGACCTTGAAACCGATCTGACATGCCACCTAGCAGCGCACACAAGTTGCTAGCGTGGGGAAGGCGAACTTGGTGTCCACAAAACCCCGCCACCCTCCTAAGGCTGGTCATAGTGGAGAGTAACTTAGACTAGTAACATGCATATGTTACTTGTCTATGTTACTACCTCCATAGTGGGTAGTAACTTATATGTAGTGTCATGCAATATGTTATTTATTATGTTGTAGACTCATCTTGTCTTGGAGTGTGTGATGTTATGGTAACATAGCTAGTTACCACATCACTCTCTTTTTTCATTTATTGTCATGCCATGTCACTAAAATGTCTTGAGATGTGTGATGTTACTACCTATGTTACTCCCACTATGAGTAGTCTAAGCAGAAAGTACCTACTTGTTCTGGAGTACGGCATTTATGGCTAATTAAAAAATAAACCGAATTTTCCCGACAGAAGTTTACGGATGAGGTGACTAGCAATTCCAAGTCGCATCCCAGAAGAGGAAAAAAAAGAAAGAGACGACGACCCCACCAAATCCAAGTCCCCACTCCACAGTGTGTTCTGCCCGGCGAGGGTCAACGTCCCGAAACGGAGAGTCGGCAGGCAAGCAGAGTTGCTGCCGAAACGAGCGAGAGCCCCTCAAAATCGAAGGAATCCCACGCCTTTCCCGTTTTAACGTTAAACCCCTCCTCGCTCACGGCCAGTAACCCCGCACGCAATGTTGGCGCCGTAGCCGTCGCGTAACGCCTCCCCACTGATCCCTCTCCGACCCGTCCACCACACAAACTCACCAAAATAAAAACGCAGGTACCCCCCACG
>NW_025901055.1:0-30556 GCF_022539505.1 Lolium rigidum | reverse complement strand
GGAGTCTCCACTTCTCAATCTCTTTACTTTGTTTTTGTCTTGCTTTATTTTATTTACTACTTTGTTTGCTGCACTAAATCAAAATACAAAAAAATTAGTTGCTAGTTTTACTTTATTTGCTATCTATGTTTGCTATATCGAAAACACAAAAAAATTAGTTTACTTGCATTTACTTTACTTATTTCATCATGTTTCCTTTTAATTTTACCACAAAGAACATACCGGTAGGACGTGGGTCTATAGTCGGGAGAAATAATATAGAAGAATTCTTCAACCATGTTAGTACCATTGAAAATTTTGAAGATAGACACTTGATAGATCTTGCGCCTACTTATGAAATTGCTGCTGCACTTTAGTTACGCTTGTTGGAAACTAAATTTGTTAATCTTAATCCTATAATCCAACACATGTTTTTCACGCTTGGTGATATGGAAGAAGGGAAAAGAAAGATTTTGTATTAGAAACCCTTCTTAGAGAATTTGGTGGTCTAGCAAGAGAAGCTAGAAAGGTGTTTGCTAAATTTAATATGCTTGGTTCTCCTACTAATTTTGTTAGTCTCCTTGAAAAGATGGATATGGATAGAATAAGATACACTAATAATATTGATGATGGAGGGGAGATCAAAGCACCAATACCATGTAAGCTCCTAGCTATGAATGATGCACTAGAAAATAACTATGCTTGGCTTGTTCCTGAAAATTTGTTTGATGAGAGTAGCACGCCTAAGACTAATGAAAGGGAGATGCTAAAACTTATGTATCTAATATAATATGCCTAGTTGAGAAAACTCCACACCTCGCTGAGAATGCACCACCCTTCGATAATACTTGATACACACTTTCTGCGCCTAGGCTGAAAGGCGTTAAGAAAAGCGCTTATGGGAGACAACCCATGTTTTTACCTACAGTACTTTGTTTTTATTTTGTGTCTTGGAAGTTGTTTACTACTGTAGCAACCTCTCCTTATCTTAGTTTTGAGTTTTGTTGTGCCAAGTTAAGCCGTTGATAGAAAAGTAAGTACTAGATTTGGATTACTGCGCAGTTCCAGATTTCTTTGCTGTCACGAATCTGAGCCCACTGCCCTGCAGGAAGCTCAGAAAATTATGCCAATTTACGTGCATGATCCTCAGATATGTACGCAACTTTCATTCAATTTGAGCATTTTCATTTGAGCAAGTCTGGTGCCATTTTAAAATTCGTCAATACGAACTGTTCTGTTTTGACAGATTCTGCCTTTTATTTCGCATTGCCTCTTTCGCTATGTTGGATGAATTTCTTTGATCCACTAATGTCCAGTAGCATTATGCAATGTCCAGAAGTGTTAAGAATGAGTGTGTCACCTCTGAATATGTCAATTTATATTGTGCACTAACCCTCTAATGAGTTGTTTCGAGTTTGGTGTGGAGGAAGTTTTCAAGGATCAAGAGAGGAGTATGATGCAACATGATCAAGGAGAGTGAAAGCTCTAAGCTTGGGGATGCACCCGGTGGTTCACCCCTGCATATATCAAAGAAGACTCAAGCGTCTAAGCTTGGGGATGCCTAAGGCATCCCCTTCTTCATCAACAAATTATCAGGTTCCTCCCTGAAACTACATTTTTATTCGGCCACATCTTATGTGCTTTTTCTTGGAGCGTCGGTTTGTTTTTGTTTTTGTTTTGTTTGAATAAAATGGATCCTAGCATTCACTTTATGGGAGAGATACACACTCCGCTGTAGCATATGGACAAATATGTCCTTGGTTTCTACTCATAGTATTCATGGCGAAGTTTCTCCTTCGTTAAATTGTTATATGGTTGGAATTGGAAAATGATACATGTAGTAATTGCTATAAATGTTTTGGGTAATGTGATACTTGGCAATTGTTGTGCTCATGTTTAAGCTCTTGCATCATATGCTTTGCACCCATTAATGAAGAAATACATAGAGCATGCTAAAATTTGGTTTGCATATTTGGTTTCTCTAAGGTCTAGATAATTTCTAGTATTGAGTTTGAACAACAAGGAAGACGGTGTAGAGTCTTATAATGCTTTCAATATGTCTTTTATGTGAGTTTTGCTGTACCGTTCATCCTTGTGTTTGTTTCAAATAACCTTGCTAGCCTAAACCTTGTATCGAGAGGGAATACTTCTCATGCATCCAAAATACTTGAGCCAACCACTATGCCATTTGTGTCCACCATACCTACCTACTACATGGTATTTTCCAGCCATTCCAAAGTAAATTGCTTGAGTGCTACCTTTAAAATTCCATCATTCACCTTTGCAATATATAGCTCATGGGACAAATAGCTTAAAAACTATTGTGGTATTGAATATGTAATTATGCACTTTATCTCTTATTAAGTTGCTTGTTGTGCGATAACCATGTTTACTGGGGAACGCCATCAACTCATTGTTGAATTTCATGTGAGTTGCTATGCATGTTCGTCTTGTGTGAAGTAAGGGCGATCTACACTGAGTTGAATGGTTTGAGCATGCATATTGTGAGAGAAGAACATTGGGCCGCTAACTAAAGCCATGTTCCATGGTGGAAGTTTCAGTTTTGGACAAACATCCTCAAATCTCTAATGAGAAAAGAATTAATTGTTGTTGAATGCTTAAAGCATTAAAAGAGGAGTCCATTATACGTTGTCTATGTTGTCCCGGTATGGATGTCTAAGTTGAGAATAATCAAAAGCGAGAAATCCAAATGCGAGCTTTCTCCTTAGACCTTTGTACAGGCGGCATAGAGGTACCCCTTTGTGATACTTGGTTAAAGCATATGTATTGCGGTGATAATCCGGGTAGTCCAAGCTAATTAGGACAAGGTGCGGGCACTATTAGTACACTATGCATGAGGCTTGCAACTTATAAGATATAATTTACATGATGCATATGCTTTATTACTACCGTTGACAAAATTGTTTCATGTTTTCAAAATCAAAGCTCTAGCACAAATATAGCAATCGATGCTTTTCCTCTATGAGGACCATTCTTTTTACTTTTAATGTTGAGTCAGTTCACCTATTTCTCTCCACCTCAAGAAGCCAACACTTGTGTGAGCTGTGCATTGATTCTTACATACTTGCTTATTGCACTTATTATATTACTCTATGTTGACAATATCCATGAGATATACATGTTACAAGTTGAAAGCAACCGCTGAAACTTAATCTTCTTTTGTGTTGCTTCAATACCTTTACTTTGAATTATTGCTTTATGAGTTAACTCTTATGCAAGACTTATTGATGCTTGTCTTGAAATGCTATTCATGAAAAGTCTTTGCTTTATGATTCACTTGTTTACTCATGTCATACACATTGTTTTGATCGCTGCATTCTCTACATATGCTTTACAAATAGTATGATCAAGTTTATGATGGCATGTCACTCCAGAAATTATCTTTGTTATCGTTTTACACCGCTCGGGACGAGCGAGAACTAAGCTTGGGGATGCTGATACGTCTCCAACGTATCGATAATTTCTTGTGTTCCATGCCACATTATTGATGTTATCTACATGTTTTATGCACACTTTATGTCATATTCGTGCATTTTACGGAACTAACCTATTAACAAGATGCCGAAGTGCCGATTCTTTGTTTTACTGCTGTTTTTGGTTTCAGAAATCCTAGTAAAGAAATATTCTCGGAATTGGACGAAATAAAAGCCCAGAGGCCTATTTTCTCACGAAGCTTCCAGAAGTCCGAAGGAGAGACGAAGAGGGGCCACGGGGTGGCCAAACCCTAGGGCGGCGCGGCCCCACCCCTGGCCGCGCCGGCCTGTGGTGTGGGCCCCCCGTGCCGCCTCTTGACTTGCCCTTCCGCCTACAAATAGCCTCCGTGACGAAACCCCCAGTACCGAGAGCCACGATACGGAAAACATTACTGAGACGCCGTCGCCGCCGATCCCATCTCGGGGGATCCCGGAGATCGCCTCCGGCACCTGCTGCGGAGAGGGGAATCATCTCCAGGAGGACTCTACACCGCCATGGTCGCCTCCGGAGTGATGAGTGAGTAGTCTACCCCTGGACTATGGGTCCATAGCGGTAGCTAGATGGTTGTCTTCTCCCCATTGTGCTATCATTGTCGGATCTTGTGAGCTGCCTATCATGATCAAGATCATCTATATGTAATTCTATATGTTGCGTTTGTTGGGATCCGATGAATAGAGAATACTTGTTATGTTGATTATCAAAGTTATGCTTATGTGTTGTTTATGATCTTGCATGCTCTCCGTTATTAGTAGATGCTCCGGCCAAGTAGATGCTTTTAACTCCAAGAGGGAGTACTTATGCTCGATAGTGGGTTCATGCTCGCATTGACACACAGGACGGTGACGAGAAAGTTCTAAGGTTGTGTTGTCTTGTTGCCACTAGGGATAAAACATTGATGCTATGTCTAAGGATGTAGTTGTTGATTACATTACGCACCATACTTAATGCAATTGTCTGTTGTTTTGCAACTTAATACTTGGAGGGGTTCGGATGATAACCTCGAAGGTGGACTTTTTAGGCATAGATGCGGTTGGATGGCGGTCTATGTACTTTGTCGTAATGCCCAATTAAATCTCACTATACTCATCATGATATGTATGTGCATGGTCATGCTCTCTTTATTTGTCAATTGCCCAAGCTGTAATTTGTTCACCCAACATGTTTGTTCGTCTTATGGGAGAGACACCTCTAGTGAGCTGTGGACCCCGGTCCAATTCTCTTTACTTGAAATACAATCTACTTGCAATACTTGTTTTTACTTGTTTTCTCTGCAAACAATCATCTTCCACACAATACGGTTAATCCTTTGTTACAGCAAGCCGGTGAGATTGACAACCTCAGCTGTTTCGTTGGGGCAAAGTAGCTTGGTTGTGTTGTGCGGGTTCCACGTTGGCGCCGGAATCTCCGGTGTTGCGCCGCACTACATCTCGCCGCCATCAACCTTCAACGTGCTTCTTGGCTCCTCCTGGTTCGATAAACCTTGGTTTCTTTCTGAGGGAAAACTTGCTGCTGTGCTCATCATACCTTCCTCTTGGGGTTGCCCAACGAACGTGTGAAATACACGCCATCATTCCCCTATCAAACAATCAAGATCAAACCCAAATTGCTACAGCGGTGACGATGTCCAGCGGTGGAGATGGCGGTGATGATGGTGGAGATGATGATGATGGTGATGGAGATGATGTCCAGCTCGATGGCGGTGACGATGGCGTGCGATATCCCCTCCGGGAGGGAATTTCCCGGCGGATTCCTGCCCGCGGCAGAGCTCTTTTCTCTCGGTGTTCTCCGCCCCGCAGAGGCGGCTGTAACCCTTCGTGAGGATTCCTCTGTGGCTTCGGTCTTCGGGACGAAGGGTTTCGCGAAGAAAAGGAGGCGAAAGAGGCTGAGGGGGCCCCACACCACATGGTGGCGTGGCCAGGCCATGGGTCGCGCCGCCCTATGGTGTGGGCCCACCTTGGGTCCACCTGGCTCCCCCTTCTGGCTTCCTTCGTCATCTGGGAAAATAGGATTTTTGGTAAAACTTCCTTCCACAGTTGATCTTCCGAAATATTGCATCCTGACGGTGCTTTTTCCAGCGAGAATCTCGGCTCCGGTGCTCGATCTCCAAATAATCATGAAACATGCAAAATAGATGAAATAACATAAGTATTGTGTCCCAATATGAAATATATCAATGAATAACAAGCAAATTATGATATAAAATAGTGATGCAAATTGGACGTATCAAGCTGCTCCCATGAAGGACGTTATCTCTACCAGCAAGGTAGATCATCCCTCTTCTCTTTTGTTTACACATGTATTTTAGTTTCATTATTTATGGTTGACACTCCTCCCAACCTTTTGCTTTCACAAGCCATGGCAAACCGAATCCTCGGGTGCCTTCCAACATTCACATACCATGAAAGAGTGTCTATTTGCAAAATTAAGTTGCTACTCGATGAATCGAGGCAAAACACGTGAAGAGAATTATTAATGCAAGTTAATTAATTGGGGCTGGGAACCCCATTGCCAGCTCTTTTTGCAAAATTATTGGATAAGCGGATGAAGCCACTAGTCCATTGGTGAAAGCTGCCCAACAAGATTGAAAGATAAAACACCACATACTTCCTCATGAGCTATAAAACATTGACACAAATAACGAGTAATAAAGTTTTGAATTGTTTAAAGGTAGCACATGAAGTATTTACTTGAAATGGCAGAAAATACCACATAGTAGGTAGGTATGGTGGACACACATGGCATAGGTTTTGGCTCAAGGTTTTGGATGCACGAGAAGCATTCCCTCTCAGTACAAGGCTTTGGGCTAGCAAGGTTGTTTGAAGCAAACACAAGTATGAACCGGTACAACAAAACTTACATAAGAACTTATTGCAAGCATTATAAAACTCTACACTGTCTTCCTTGTTGCTCAAACGCTTTTACCAGAAAATATCTAGACCTTAGAGAGACCAATCATGCAAACCAGTTTCAACAAGCTCTACGGCATTTCTCCACTAATAGGTTTAAACCACATGATGCAAGAGCTTAATCATGATCTACTTGAGAGCTCAAAACAATTGCCAAGTATCAAATTATCCCAGACAATATGAGGCATTTTCTTTTTTCAACCAAATAGCAATAAATGCAATAGCTTCCAACTTTTATCATTGAACATTAAAAGTAAAACGAAGAACACAAGTGTTCATATGAAAAAGCGGAGCGTGTATCTCTCCCACACAAGGATTGCTAGGATCCAAATTTATTCAAACATAAACGAAAACAAAAACACACAGACGCTCCAAGTAAAGCACATAAGATGTGACCGAATAAAAATATAGTTTCAATAGAAGAAACCTGATAAGTTGATGAAGAAGGGGATGCCTTGGGCATCCCCAAGCTTAGACGCTTGAGTCTTCTTGAAATATGCAGGGATGAACCACGGGGGCATCCCCGAGCTTAGACTTTTCACTCTTCTTGATCATATATCATCCTCCTCTCTTGACCCTTGAAAATTTCCTTCACACCAAACTTCTCATAAACTTCATTAGAGGGGTTAGTACTCAAAAAACTTTAATCCACCTTGGCCCTGTAGTGACATATTGCAAGAACTCAATAAAACATTAGCTACAGCTCTCCACGTCTAGAAAGCCTCACTTAAAGTCCACAAGAGACAATGCAAAAAACAGAGACAGAATCTGTCAAAACAGAACAGCCAGTAAACACGAATTTTTAAGAGGTACTTCCGTTCCTCAAATCAGAAAACTCAAAACTAATGAAAGTTGCGTACATATCTCGAGGATCACTCACGTAAATTGGCAGATTTTTCTGAGTTACCTACAGAGAATCATACCCAGATTCGTGACAGCAAGAAATCTGTTTCTGCGCAGAAATCCAAATCTAGCATCAAACTTCTATTAGAGACTTCACTTGGCATAACATTGCAATAAAATAAAGATAAGGAGAGGTTGCTACAGTAGTAATAACTTCCAAAACACAACAAAACAGTAGCAAAATAAACACATGGGTTATCTCCCAAGAAGTGCTTTCTTTATAGCCATTAAGATGGGCTCAACAATTTTAATGATGCACTCGCAAGAAATAAGAGTTGAAGCAAAAGAGAGCATAAAAAAGAAAGTTCAAAACACATTTAAGTCTAACCCACTTCCTATGCATAGGAATCTTGTACACAAATAAATTCATGAAGAACAAAGTGACAAGCATAGCAAGATAACACAAGAGTAACTTCAAAAGTTTCAGCATATAGAGAGGTGTTTTAGTATCATGCAAATTTCTACAACCATATTTTCCTCTCTCATAATAATTTTCAGTAGCTTCATGAACAAACTCAACAACATAACTATCACATACATCATGCTTTTCATGATCCATAAACACATAATTTTTATCAAGCTCAGAAATAATAGGATTAAAACTTTCAAACTCACTTTTATCAATAATGTAACAAGGTGATTGATCATTCTCAAAAGATATGGGACTCATAGATAAAGTCAAGAACTCTCCAATCCCATTTTCATTAGTAGTACAATTAATATTATCAAGTAACATAGGACCATCATCTAGAGATTTATCATAAACATTTGCCAAGCAAAACTCTTTAGTACCATGCATTTCGACATCAGGAACAAACAAAGCATTATCATAAAATTTATCAAAATAGCGTGGATTATCATAGATAACAGTAGCATAATTATTCTCACAAGTTTTACTCATAGGGAATATTTCAAGAGAATCCACAGGAACATAACATTCAACCTCCTTTGGTAAGCATGGAGGACAATCAAATAGTGTAAGAGATAAAGAGTTACTCTCATTAGAAGGTTGGCAGGGTAGCTAATCCATTCTTCCTCCTTTTGTTCATCACTCTCCTCTTCTTTTTCATCTAATGAGCTTTCAGTTTCATCAATTTCCTCCTCTTTTTCATCCAATGAGCTTTCAGGTTCATCAATTTCTTCTTCCACAGGTCCCTGCAAATTGTGAGTGCATTCTTGTGCATTAATGAGTCTCTCTTTATAATCAATGATATAAGGATTATCAGTGTAACTTTCATTGCAAAAATTAAGGATAGAAGAGACATAATCTTTAAGGTCCTTACAAACAACACAAGTTTCATAATTTTTAACCATGAAGGATTCTATCTCGGAGGCTCCCATAAATATGACAAATTGTTCTACCTCTTCAAACCCAAAATGAATATAGCTATTCCGATTATAGTTCTTAATTAAAAATTCCTCACTAAAGCCACATTGAAATTTAAGATGTTTAGTGTCCTGTTGAGAGCAACAGTTTATATCATGGCGTTTAAGCAAGATTTTAGCAATTGTATTCAATTTTTCTATCACAGCACTCATCACTTTTCCCGCTCTTGATCCTCTATAATTATTATAATATTCTATAAACTCCAAATAGGTTGTAGGTTCTCCCATAATAGCAGTTTTTAATTTTTAGGTTTTTCAAATTTTTATGGATTTTTGGGTATATGAGAAAAGTAAAGCAAAACAAAAACAAAAGTAAACTAAGAAAAACAAAATAAAATAAAATAAAAGCAGAGAGAGAGGTAGAGTGTAATCCCCAGGTGAACTTATGAGTAGAGCTATGCCTCCCCGGCAACGGCGCCAGAAAACAGTCTTGATAACCCACAAGTATAGGGGATCGCGGCTAGTCTTCGAGGGAAGTAAAACCCAAATTTATTGATTCGACACAAGGGGAGGTAAAGAATACTTATAAGCCTTAACAACTGAGTCGTCAATTCAGCTGCACCTAGAAAAGCACTAGTAACATGGGTGATGTGAAAGTAGCAGTAATATGAGAGCAGTAGTAATAGTAACACAAAGCAGTGATAATAGTAATATGAGAGCAATGGCACCGTGAAAATAGTTGATACTACTTCCAATGTCATGTAGAACGAGTATATGATGATGAAAGATGGACCGGGGTTCCCAGCTATCTACACTAGTGGTAACTCTCCAATAACAAGTGTTGGGTGAACAAATTACAGATCGGGCAATTGATAGGATTGAAATAGCATTAAGACAGAATATCAAGATCATTAATCATGTAGGCATGTTTCCCATATATAGTCATACGTGCTCGCAATGAGAAACTTGTACAACATCTTTTGTCCTACCAGCCGGTGGCAGTCGGGCCTCTAGGGAATCTACTGGAAATTAAGGTACTCCTTTTAATAGAGCACCGGAGCAAAGCATTAACACTCCGTGAAAACATGTGATCCTCATATCTAAGCCTTTCCCTCCAGTTGTCCCAATTTCTGTCACTTTGGGACCTTTGGTTCCGGACATAGACATGTGCATACAACTTGTAGATACAATCTAAGCAATAAGTATAGAGTTTAAATCTAAGATCATGCCACTCGGGCCCTAGTGACAAGCATTAAACACAACAAGATTGCAGCAACTATAACTTCATAAACTTTGTAGATAGACAATCATAACGTAAGAATCCATCGGATCCCGACAAACACAACACCGATTACATCAGATGAATCTCAATCATGTAAGGCAGCTCATGAGATCATTGTATTGAAATATATGGGGGAGAGAATACCAACTAGCTACAGCTAGAACCCGTAGTCCACGGGGGAACTACTCACGGAGCATGATGGAGGCGATGGCGTCGATGGAGATGGCTTCCGGGGGCACTTCCCCGTCTCGGCAGGGTGCCGGAACAGAGACTTTTGTCCCCCGAATTGGAGTTTCGCGATGGTGGCGGCGCCCCTGGAGTCTTTCTGGAGTTTCGTCAAAAGGTGTCGTGTTTTTAGGTCGAAAGGACTTATATAGGCGAAGAGACAGAGTCGGAGGGGCCACGGGGCCTCCTCCCCATAGGCCGGCGCGGCCAGGGTGGAGCCCGCGCGGCCCTGTCGTGTGGGGCCCCCCGGCTCGCCTCCGACTCTCCTTCGGTGTTCGGGGCCTTCCGGGAAAAATAAGATGTTTGGCGTTGATTTCGTCCAATTCCGAGAATATTGCCCGAACAGCCTTTCCGGAACAAAAAACAACGAAAACAGGAACTGGCACTGTGGCATCTTGTTAATAGGTTAGTTCCGGAAAATGCATAAAAATATTATAAAGTGCAAGCAAAACATGTAAGTATTGTCATAAAACAAGCATGGAACATCAGAAATTATGGATACGTTGGAGACGTATCACTCCTCGCGGCGCTCCTCGTCGGCGCGGCGCCTGGCCTCCTCCCGCCGCGCCGCTTCCTCCTCCTCCCGTCGCGCCTGGCGGGCCTAGGCGTAGAGCTCCCAGCCCTCGGCTTCATCCACGGCCTGCCGGGCCGCTTCCTCCATCTTGGAGGTGCGAATGGCCGCATGGAGGTGCGGCCATTTCGCGTCCTCCTCCGCCGCCGAGATGAGCAGCGCGGCGCGGAGGTCCGGGTCCTCCTCCGAGGACTCGGGCTTGGGCTCGAGAAGGAGCGGCGGCGGTTGCGGCAATGCCGCGCCGCCGCGGGCGGCCTCTCCGATGTGGAGGCCGCCTCGATTTCGTCCGGACGGCCGGCAGCCGCCGGCGGACGACGGCGGCTCGCTGCTCGCCTCGTCGTCGTTGGCTCCGGCAGCGAACCGTCGCTTCGAGGCCATGGCGGCGGTTTCGCTGCGGGAGTGGAGTGGGGACTGGAGTGGAGGGCCAGATCCCCTCCAGTCCCCATTTAATAGCCTCCCTGGTCACCGACAGGTGGGCCCAAGGGAGACGAGGCGACCAGCTCGCGGACGCGAGCGGACGCCGCGTGCCATCCGCGGCCACGCAACCCCGGCCCAGATTTGGTCCGGGTTTGCGTCGTTCCGGACGCCACGGCCATCCGCTTTTGCGGTGCGTCCCCGCGTTGGGCCGCATTTTTGTCTGGCTCGACCCATCCGGACGCGCGGGCATAGGATAGGTCGCCCCGTTGGAGATGCCCTTAGTTAACGTACTAGTGCTGGTTGCCCGCAGACGCACCGTCGATCAGTTAGTTAGCCCTGTCGGTCAGACACTGCGTGTGCTAGCGGGTCACTCAAGCTGCCTAATTAAGTTGTATACAGCGCGTCTGCGTGTGTAACTTGTGCCCGGTGTTCCGTGTGCGTGTGCCAATCCAGTGGATATACTCCCTGCGAGTATATGTACCCTATCGGCATCGTTGTCAGGTTGTTCATCCCTGTCGGCCGGAGTGCTGGACGGACTTTTTTTTCCCAAACTAAGCAAGATAATTTGTGCAGCTACGTTAATTGGTTCGCCGTGAGTTGGCGCTTCACGTTGTCTGTCGTCGACACTGATTGTTTCTGAATATCGTAGCACGTATTCTGGGTTAACAGTTGTGTGTAGTCGTAGACCAGGCTCCCTTGATACGTACCGTCTACAAAATCAAGTGCAACTCTATCATGTTCTAGTGGTAGAGTAAATCAATGATTTACGAACTAGCGTGCATTCCTTCAATTTTAAGTGGCAAGTCTGGTACCCTAATCATCACAACATCAGATTTATGTATGCATCGCTTGCAAGAATTATCCGGGCGCAGCCATAAAAAAACAAAAAAGGGTTGCAGCACTCAAAACACGCTGACGTAGTGAAAACTTTTCATGTATGTAACAAACCTCTATTCAGCGCAACAAATACATTGCATCACTCACAACATGAAAAACCAAAAGATCCAACATATGTGGACACCGCATACAACGTCAAATAGGGTGTCCAATGAGATCTCACTTATATCCCACTTCTAGTTCATTTGAGAAACTCCATTTCAAATTTTGAGAAAAATAATGAACTTGGAATCTTCAAATTAACTAAAAGTGGGATCCCACTTGTATCCCTACATCAAAGTAACACACTTACAAATTGACAAGTCCCAAGAAGCATAGGCCTAGACTCATTGTAGCTGGATGGCAATGTGCATGCGGCAAACAAAATATGTGCTTTGCACCGCGTTGTAAACAACCTAGACAACATAAAAATATATATGAAATGCGCCATCAACAGTGGGGTAAATGACTTCGCAGATTCACAGTCGCTATCCATCAATCCGACTCATAGGAGGCTCGTGGTCACCAGATCAAGCGACTACAGATCCGTTCCGCAGCAATATATATCTTTGCAGACTTGGTCATGACCTCAGCTACACCAGCATATCTATGGTGATTGGGAGGAGTGGATGCTCGGGAAGAAGACATTGCAGGAGGAAGTGGAGATGCTCACGACGTGGAGCTAGATAGGCCATTTTGTTAATTATTATTTCTGCTCATCGATGGGTTTATATTCCCATTATAATTCACTCTTTCATGAGGCATTATTCTTGCTTGAAATTCCGTCTGTTAATAATACAACAAAGCTAAGACATGCCATTACGGCATTGCCGACGGGTCGGTGGCCTAACTAAGCTCGTTCGATCGCCACCCCACTGCTTAAATAACAGACACGTGACGGCCGGTTGAGAGGCAGCACAGCACACAGCGTCCCATCCTCTGCAGATTCCACTTGTCGAGCCTCTCTTGCACAGCTGAGATTATATCTGTCCCCTCTGATTATTAAATATCACTCGTTTAGAAAAGATCCATCGTCAGCACGCACACGTAGCTTCAACAAAGACAAAGCAACGAGATACCGTACCATCTAGCTTCCTCTTCTCTAGTTCGTCAAATAAAAGATCGCTGTGAGGAATGGACACATGCACCCTGCTAAAGGAAAAAAGAAAATGTGTCGATGTCACGTTGCCCTCTTCTCTATCTCTATCTCTACTACTTAAAAAGTCTAAAGTGTTTCCGTATTCTGCCAATACGTTGGTCGTTCCTTTGGTCGTCAACCTCGTCCACTTCGTCCAGCATTCCATCATCCCGCGTGGGCCCAATTGGGCCAAAGCCCAACTAACTCGAGTGAAACAGGAACCTAGACACCCGAAACCTTCGCTCCTCACCCAGGACGCAATCCCCGTCGCGCCGACCGCCTCCATCTCCACATGCCGCCGCCCCCGCCGGCCGCCTCCATCTCCACAGCCCGCCGCCCCCTTCTCCCTTTGACAGTAGAGAGTGGCTGCCAACCGCCTAAATCTGCACATCCCGTCGTCCCGTCTCACTTTGCCTCGGCGGCGCGGTTATGGAGAATCCATGTCGTCGTCTCCCTCGTCTAGAGTCAAGACTGGATTGGCCATGACTCACGAGGACACTCGCTCTCGATGGAGCACGGGGAGCGTGGATAGAGCACTGCGGCGGCTGCAACGGTGTCGACATCGGCGTCTGGCTCGCCCAGATCAGACCTGGGGGCCACAGACGATGACGCGGTTGCAGCTAGAACGCTGGGATGCAGTGCGAGCCTCCACGACACACAGCTGAACCAGCTAGATGTGGATCTGTTTCTTATCTCATCCTTTTTTTCTGGTTTTTCTCCAGGTTGCCCTTGCGGTTCTCCCTCCCCTCTCCCATACAGCCTTCGTTCTCGCGGCAGCCGCACTGGGACGACAACGCGGGGGCGATTGAAGGTGGTGGTGGCATACATCAAGTCTAATGCGATAGACAAGGAGCTTGTGACCACCTGCGCTGTCAAACGCAAGCTGGTCCTTTCTCCCGTGATGTCCGCCCCTGGCTTCGCAGGTAATAATCCAACGACCGGTCACTACTCCAATTTATCATATATTAATTGATATGGTTCTTGTAAATTGATCTTCTAAGGTGCTTACTAGGTGAAGCTTCGAGCTGTGGTATTAGTAAATTGGAATGTTGTCACATTGAGCTAGATTAATCTGTCTGAAATATTACCATAACTTACATAGATGAGATGTACAGAGATTTAAGTTTTGATATTGGAATTTTTATTTGATGTGAATATTTTCTCCCTCTTTGATTCTAATCTGAATTAAGTGTGAGATGGGTATGGTGAATTTTATTTAATGGAATTGCAACCGAGGAAAGAATTGGGTAGCTGAAAACTATGGTGTTTTCCCTGTGCTTGGCCCTTCATTTTGGTGATCCATCCAGGTTTACTTGTTTCTAGATCCATGACAACTGCACACTATTTCATATTTCTACTTCAGATTGGATGCTCATGCTAGATAGAGCAGCATCTAGGAATGGGGCATCGTGAGCACGTCTCCTTGGAGAACAAAAAAAAAGCAAGAGAACGGCTACCGCACGAGACAAACCATGAGGCTACGGAGCAGAGGACAAAAAGAATAGATATGCTACTATGCTAGCGTCGGTTCTCTATTCCTTTGATTAAAGTGCCGAGGTCCGTGATTTCTTGCCCAATTACTTGTTTTTGACCCAATTGACATATTGCTAATTTTGGTCTGTGTGTTTTCAGTTGTTTTACTGGTTGTACATCCATCTATTGGGGGATTATACATAGCTTCATACTCTTGTGCTTCTAACATGCTTGGTAAAATGCATCACTTTATGCACTCAATGTTGTTACTTGAAAAAAAACCAGCTGAAATAAAATTATGTTGCACCACCAGGAAACTCTCTTATTCAGCGCAATAATGCTTTTATATGTCACGTGCGGACCAAATGTGCTTTCTCCTCATAATCATGTTGTTAAAACTTAACTGGTTAGGCAAAAGAGTCCTGAATTTGACATAATAATCACGGATCGCCCTTGGCGGCTGAAGAGGAGGTGATGCACGGCGGGGGAGTGAATTATGCCTAGCGCTGCGGTGGAAGAGGAGGCATAGGACACGCAACACGGCGGCAGAGCCAACCATGTGTGGCAGCAGCCGAATGATTGATTGGGAAATCGGGAGAAGAACGAGACGAGGTTGGGACGTTGGGTTAGAGGGGAAAGGGGCTAGCTGGTTTGAGCTTCTGCCCATAAGTTCCAAAGCTTCTGCAAGAAGGAAACATCAAAGCGGATGAAATTGACATAGGGAGAAGAAGGTAAGATATGTTACTAATTTCGGATATGTTCCTTTATTGTTTTCTTGTGCGAGCCAGCGTCCATGAATTTACCTAGCTTGAAAGAAAATTTTGTTATGTCTGAAGTTTGGCAACCCTACATCATTTGTCCACTTAATTTCATCCATATGGTTAGCCAGAAATATTACTATATCTTGTCACATTCTAAGCCTGCTAGGACATTGATACCTTTGCTGTACGGGGGTATTTATTTCAAGTATGGAAGGAGAAAACAGGTTCTGACGTTATTTATCCTGATACCACACCCACAGTTAGTTAGAGATGCTAGCTGTGCGTGCAATTTCGATATAGTAGCGAGAATAAAGCTCAATATGGCTTCTTTGCTGTGTGTAATAGAATGCATCGTACGAGTACGCCTAATTTGAGTGCGACAATGTTGGCCTCAACACATTTTCCAAGTAGCTATATTGTTTCCTCTGTCCAAAATTACCAAATATACAGTATTCTAAAGTCAATATTTTCTGAAATGTGTTTGTTTGTTCTGGCCAGGTTTTCTAACTAACAAGCGAAGAGGAAAGGGAGCACGCCGAGAAGCTAATGGAGTACCAGGTATCACTGAATTCCTTGACCCTTTAGTTGATGTAGCATTGTGCCACGAGTGCTAGCTAGAAACTGACCAAATAATAATGTCATCTTCTTGTCTCATAAACTTTATTGAGGCTGAGGTGTATGAGGTTTATGTGCGGATCGCACTAATGCTTCAATGATACTTCCCGTTACTCAAATTCAGAGGTAAGGAGCCATTTTATTTCCGTCAAAGAGATCGACACACACATACCTCATCTCGCTTCACAGTTCACACAATTATTTCTCCGTGAGTTTTTGTCGCTTGTACTGAATACTAATTGAGTAATTCTTCCAAGGACGCTGACGCCATGGCACGACAAAGTTCAGAAGGCGACGTTGATCCCGTGGGGGTAGGCACGATGCCTTATGTGGTTCCTAGCTTCCTGCCTGGCGATGATCCGACAATCTTCCCGGATCGTCCGCAGCACCTCGCTGCAGAGGATGTGACGGTAGTGACCACGACGCGGCGAGGAACATGCAACAGGTGGCACGGTAGATGGTGACCATGTTTGGCATGCATGTCCGAGATCAGGCTGTGATCTTCACCATGATCGTCCGCAACCTTACTGCAGAGGATGTGACTGTAGTGACCACGGCGCGGCGATGAACATGCAGCAGGTGGCGCAGCAAATGGTGACCATGTTTGGCATGCATGTCCGAGATCAGGCTGTGGTCGCTGACGGATAAGGCCACACAGAGCGAAGATGTCGTACTGTGGATGCTGGCCATGAACTTAACGTCCAAGAAGCGCCACTGATATAAATAAGATGGTGAAGGCCATCATTGATGAGACGTATGTGATCCCCAAGTTTCACATCAAGAGGACCCAGCCAGCAATTGACCAACCCATGGACGTGCTCACGGAGAAGGACATGCTCACAATCGAGGAGTTTAGGACGAGCTTGTCAGAGCATGTTCGACATTGCCCTTCTCACTACATAGTTGCATATGCAAATTAGAGATCATAGTATCAAGAAGTCACGCCAACAAGGAGACAATTGTGTACCTCACTGTCTCACTACATAATTTCTGACTCAAATTAATGGGATCATGTTATTGCCTAGCTCTTTCAGTAGCAAGGGCCCAGATGTGTTTTTTTTTAGTATAAAGCAAATGTATTCGTTTTTCTTATAGAGAGGAAAGCTAAGCCACTATTATTCAATATTTACTTTGTAGCTTCATAAGTCGAGTCAATGTTAATCTGATTGCTAAGAGGGCATACAAGTTCGTACATCGGTTTCTTGTTTGAATTTAGTATAATGTTTTTTCATTAGAGGCTGGTACAATGTTGATTGACATATACTTTTCTTCTTCAAACCATGCATGAGAAATGCATATTATGTATTAAGAAAAGAAGAACGACATAAGAATGGCTAAGTACATGTGACAGTAGAAAAACTGAATTGGTTGACACTACTGAATTGATTGACATATATGCTGACAAGAAAGCATCTACATCATTGCAGATTTACTCCCTTTTTCTATGTTTGACATAGAAAGCAACGAAGCAACGATCTAGACTTGTCTCCGTATATCTATGAATATAAAAGTGTTGTTTGGACTAATCAGAAAAGGGTTCCTTCAGTTATAGCTGTATTTGCAGCACCAACATTTTGTGAGACAATAATACATTTAAAAAGAGAGGTTATTGAGTTGATAATTATGATAGCCTAGAAGACATGTTTGCGACTTACCGACTTACCGCAGAAGAGTGACAAGAAGACCTAGAGCTTAGAACCACACATCCACAATAATATTGTCTTGTTATTATGTTCGATATTATCATGTTGTAGTACATTATAATATCCTGATTTGTTTTGAATTTTTATAGTGAGTTGTAAATTATTTGTGAATTGAGAAATGAAATTTGATGACCCGTTTGCCACGGGCATTTGTACTAGTTCTTATATATTTTCGCTCGACGTCCAGCGTACAATTTATCGGGGTCTTGAGATTGAGAAGGTTGGGATGTGCTGTCTTCGAGATAAACTTCAAAGGGTTGGAATGTTATGTGGCAATTTTTAATTCGCCTAGTACTTTTGTCTTTGTTGAGTGTATTTGCTTTTGAAACTCGGCTGTGTATCAACGAAAAAACACTAGGCAGAGAAATGGTACACAACAACGAACAAAAATGAACTCAACAAACAAATAATACACCGCAAAGATTGCCTTTGCCGAGTGTCTAGATTCGACAGTAGGCAACGACAGCTTGTCCCTATCGGCAAAGAAGTGCATTATGTGGCAACTGTTTCTACAATTGACGGGAACCCTGATGGTGTCGACCTTTAAAGAGTGCAAACTAACCGACACTTGGCAAAGGCAACAAGTTTTTCGCATGCCAAATTTCACCAAAGAATTTTCCCACCAAATTTTTGCCTAGTGTCCTTGAGTTGACACTCGGTAAAGACAAGCTTTGTCTAGTGTCAAGACATGACACTCGGCAAATACATTATGTCTTGATAATGTACTCCTACTCCTGCATCCGGCGTCAAAATGGAATTCAACGCCACTATTTGAAAAATAATTCTCGCAACTAAATCACATAAAATGACGCATCGTGAAAGTTTCAGATTAGGGTGGGAACCGTGTGAAAGCGAAAGAGAACCACACATGTATGATATGCCACAGAGCGGCGATGGCACAGCCTATCTGCAGTGTGATTGTTAGGATGAGTGGGGGCGACGATGAGATGCTGATGGGGCGGCGGAGTGGCGGGGTGGCGCGGATCCAGCAAGGTGGTGGAATTTGGGGAGGAAGCGGATGGGAAAGAGCCGCGCGGGTACAGCCGAGACGAAGCGGTGTGGGGATTGGAGGTGCGGTGCAGAGATAGGAAGTGGAGTGGAAGAGGCCACAAGTGAAAGAGAAGGGGGTTGAATGCACCATCAAGAGAGAGGAAGGACGTGGCCGGGAAGCAAGAAACGCCCGTGAACACGGGAAGGACATGGCCGGGAAGCAAGAAATGCCGTACGTGACAAGAGCCAGAAAACAAGAGGAGGTCATGCCCCTACCCGTCGCCGCGCCGACCTCTTTAAACGGCTGTTGGCTCGTTCGCGTTGGCGTTCGTCTCCTTGTCAACTTGTCTTTGTGTCGTGACCGGCCGGCCCATGGATACACGTACCAGTTCCATACGGCCAAATCTGCTTACGTTTGCTTCTAATCGGCTGCGCGGCCAACGTACGTTGCTAGCTATGTGTCGCTTCGCCATCAGCGTGGTCGTTAATCGTGATCATCTGCGTACGTTTTCATCCGGGCGGTTTCTGGCCGATTTTTTAAGGCGACGATGGTGGTATCCCGGTGCATGCATGGCTCAATATACTACTCCGACGACCTTTTATGCGAGCAGAAAACGTACCCTGTTATTATTAATTAGCTCAACAATGTGGGTCAAATGAAAAGATCTTGGAGGTGCGACCAAATACTTACCGTCTCTCTCACGCAGTTTTGATCAAATTTATTCCAAAATTCGCATATGTTTATACGTGTTTTAGTATGTAGATTCACTCATCTTTAAAAAAAAAAAGCCAGAGTAGGTAATTTATATGCTTGGAACTACTTTTAACCTCTCGGTCTCTCGGGGTGGGCCAGATTGCATCGCGCCATAATGGTTTGCCGCAAGCAAACGACTTCGCAAATTCAGACTTCCTATCCATCACCGAATCGCTGGGTACCCGTGGTCACCAGATCAAGCGGCCCTAGATCTGTTCATGCTGCCATGTCTTCTCGGCCTCGGTCATGTGACCTTCAAATACACTGACCATATCTATGGTGATTGGGAGGAGCAGATGTTCCGGAAAATAAATATTGCAGGAGTGCTCATGTACACGAGCTCGAAGGGAGAAGGGATGTGAGTTATACCTCGGCAGGCCTAGCCCAAAAATCCTAGGCTTGGGCCTAAAATTTAGGCCAGGCAGCTAGGCCAGGCTTGGGTTTTATAGATAGGTGCGTTAAGAAAACGACTTAGCTTGCTGCCCGCCAGGTCAGACCTAGGTCAAATTTTCAACTTCGGGCTTTCTCTGTCCCGACCCCAGGTATGCCTAGGTATAGATGGGAGCAAGAGTCCGCGACTCATGCGAGGGGAAAACTGAGGAAAGAGAGAGAATGGGAGGGAGGGAGGACATTTCCTGGCAATCATCCGATGGATCGAATCATTCTATTCTTGATTAGTTTTGTTCTTCAAAGTGTTTATATTCTCATCATAATTCACTCTTTCATTACGCATTATCCAACAATCTATCAACAGATGAACTTAATTGGTTGGCAACTTGGTACGGTATTCCATCGATACGGAATTATGCAAACTCGATCCAACTAGCTACTCAAATAACATCTCCAATCTAATTTCACGATCGCAAAAATCCAAATTCATTGACTTAGTTAGATATAGGCTGACATGGACATGGAGCCATGGAGCCAATTGCCACGAGGTTTCTCTGTGCTCTTGGCCAGCAGAGAAGGAGACCGCAACAGCTCACACCTCAACGGAGCTGCATCTTATTCGGTGTGGAAGGAATGGACGGTGACTCGATTGGTGAGATTCCACTTGTCGCGCCTCTTGCTCAGCTGAGATTACATCTGTCCCCTCGAACTAATTAATAATCACTCGTTTAGAAAAGATCCGTCGTCAGCACCCACGTACCTAGCTTCAACAAAGACAAAACACCGAGCTAGCGTACAGTACATCTTCCGTTTGTCAAATTAAAAGTGGCTGCGAGGAATCTGTACCCCCTCAGTTGCTAAGAGAACTATTTAACTTTAGATCCAGATGTATCTATAATTAAAATATAGCTATATATCTTCGTATTTAGATAGAGTTGAGCAAATTTTTTAGGCACGGAGGGAGTAGTATACTGCATGGTCGAAAAGTATTGACGGTCATGTTGCCCTTCTTTTTCTCAAAGGAGTAACTAGTACGTGTGTTTCTTTTTCTCTCCTTTGCAACGGAAGCTAACTCTGAGAGCCAACATCCCACCAACCTCCTCTTTTACACCGTGTACCGATATATATATATACTACATTCCAAAAGAGTAACCCCCTCATGTACTCAGTGGTGGAGCCAGGACACCGTGTGTTATGAGCTTAATGTTGTACGTGTACTCAAATATATATATTTGTATAAATTTTTAATGCTTGTTTGCACACTTTCGACTTGTATTATTGAAAACTATATAGTCATTTGACTACATAGCTCAAGTGTGGCTCTGCCACTGCATGTACCCGTACAAACATATATGGGCGGATCCAAGATTTGAGTTTAGGAGGGATGAAGAAAATATTGACCATACAAAGTTGTGTAAGTGTGCTACAAATATCAAGTCGTAACAACATAAGTTTTACAATTGAAAAGAAAGCTACATTTAGAATAGTTTAGGAACGAGTGAACACCGATCTATGGCGCAACCACCTATCTCAATGTACTTGATAAACTCTCTTTGATGCAGTATATTGCAAAAAAAAATATTATACTAGTTTGCATGTATATGAGTATACCTACGCCTAGCCGTATCAAACAAGCAAATTTTCTAGCCGAGAGCTTACATTTGAACCAAATTAGGATTGAAATGATTATAAACGGTAAGTTGCTCTGTAACCTCTATCCCCTTGATAAGATTTATGATTTTCAGGCTATGAATTGGGTGACGCGGCTATGAGCACATCACATGGCGGCAAATCACAATTACTCCTATTAGATCAGGCTATGAATTGGGTGAAGGCATGGCGCGCGAGGCGGCCGTAACTCGTAGTCGTTCATCGACAGTTGATATGCAAAGATGCGGGAATTGCGCAGCTTCGCTAATCACCGACGCATCGATGCTCGATTCTGAATAACGAAACCGAATCGAAAACAAGTCTGAAGTACTCCCTTCGGTCTTTTTTAATTGACTCAAATTTAATATAAATTTATACTAAATCTAAGTTATTTTTTTTTTGAACTTCTAAATCTAAGTTAATTGAAAGAGACCGGAGGGAGTAGTACGTAGGGACGCCTAGGCTAACCAGTACGTGCGGCTGTGGCCTTTGGCGCCTGGTTACTTGCTTTGAGCTTGGCCCATTCAACTCAGCACTCGAGGCCTCGGGCCCTCGGCAGCATTATTAGGTCTTGCACTAGTGACCTGGCCACCAGCCCACCACTCTTCCCCCAGATCAACCTCTGCATACATACTCCTCACAAATAAGTGTGCATTTATCTTTTCGATTAATCATTTTTTTATTAAAATTGAATTTTTATGGAAAAAGTAGGACCATTTGTGATACTAGATTAGCATCGTTAGATCACTGTTGAAATGTAGTTTGTGTGAGTACCGCCCGAGTGTCCTATTGCACGTATACTTGCTACAGCAAACTTATGCCGTTGCCATTGGTTCGTCCATTGGTAAACTAATTATGTCCACACATGGGCCGCCCAATGTATGAATATTTTAATGTCCCAAGTTTCCCTCTCTTTCTCAGGCATGCTACATTGCTACTGGGGTGTTAAGCGGCGTCCCACATTAGTCCTGCAAAGTACTATCCGCATTGCAACCCTAATTGCTACACTGACCGATACATCTTGAAAAATATAGTCTCACCATGTTGGTTGTACTTTTGATCTCGTAGACACCGCACTGTGGATTATTTTCCAAAAATAAAATAAAATAGGGGACACCGTGTTTAGTTTCTTCCGAGCCTAAAACAGCCTACCAGTTGCATGGTTTTTCATTTATCTCACCGAGTCTAAATGAAATTGTTAGCGACCAATTAAAGCGTAGAAGCTGGGGCAAGTTAAGTTACCACGTATCCGGTCACTCGCGGGCTAAATTGCACGAGTGAAGCGATAAGGCAGTCCGATTCTGACTGTAGTCTTGTGGTTGTGTTTTATGTTTTTTTCGTGCCTGACCAGTAGCTTACAGAGACAGGCACACGTACTGCGGGATAGCACAGCAGGAGGCGGATTTCGTTAACCTATTGCTGGTCGCCCACGTCACGACGTGGTCAGTTAGCCCTGTCGGCCGGACAGCCGTGTGGTGGCATACGTAGCGGATTGCTTAAGACTGCTCATAGTGGGAGTAACATAGCTAGTAACATCACACATCTCAAGATATTTTGGTGACATGGCATGTCAATAAATGAAGGAAGAGAGTGAGGTGGTAACTAGTATGTTACCATAACATCACACACCCCAAAGCAAAATGAGTCTACAACATAATAAATGACACAACGCATGACACCACATATAAGTTATTACCCACTATGAAGGTAGTAACCTAGACTAGTAACATGGCATATGTTACTAGTCTAAGTTACTCCCCACTATGACCAGCCTAAGAGCATCTCCCGCCACCT
Source organism: Lolium rigidum (assembly GCF_022539505.1). Lineage (NCBI taxonomy): Eukaryota > Viridiplantae > Streptophyta > Magnoliopsida > Poales > Poaceae > Lolium > Lolium rigidum. Next base: position 7,308 of record NW_025901055.1, on the reverse strand, counting down.
TCTCTAAAGCAGTTTTTAAAAGGATTTTGGGCCGTGAAAAATAAAAAATCGTTTTCAGCCACGAGCCCTGAAGGCCCTTTCTATCTAGCGCGGTCCAATACAGCGTCCGGTGTCCCGAGCCCGTCCCGCTACACAGAGGTCGCTCCGGGTACGCCGGACACAACGAAAAACGAGACGGGGAGACGTGGGCCCGACGCGTCAGCGAACGGATCGGACGCTCAACCGCCGCCTACGTAGCGAAGGTGCAGTTGCCGGAAGGGGAATCGTCGCATTGGCAACCGCATCGATCGACGCGCGAACCGCCGGAATGGAGCGTGAACTCCACTGAACTCCACGGAAGAGCAACCGCCGCCGCTCTCTTCGATATCTGCACCGCCGTTCATCCACGCTGAATAAGACCCCTACGTATGCGCTTCCCCCGATCTACAACCGGCCGCCATTCATCGAAAGCTCACCTCTCTCACAATGAACGACCTCTCTCAGCTGCCATCAGACACCGATATCGAGGGTAAGCCGCCGGGATGGCGCCACTGGTGGGACAAAGCTGCGACGCCTAGCAGCGATGATTTCCCGCCGCCGAACAACAGCGAGGAATGGGAGACCGAGGAGGAGGAGGAAGAGGCTGAGGAGGCGGCGGCGGCCTGGGCGAAGGTAGAGGCGGAGGCGAAAGCAACGACGAAGACGAAGGCGCAGCCGGCGAGCGCCGTCGATGACAAGGAGGACAGAAGTTCCTCCGACGCGTCGAACGACACCGCCTCTTGGGAAGAGGTGACGAGCAGGAAGAGCCACCGTGAGGACGATGAGGCGGGGATATCAAAGAAGAAGTAGTTTAAATTTGTATATGTAATTTGTTTATATTTTTCGAAGTTTTTATATGTAATTTGTTTATGTTGCACCGCTTTGAATATTAGCAACAATATTTAGTATAACGTTAGCTACACTTTTTTATCTATTAAAATAAAAAAATATAGTATTTTAAAGTTTTGGGGGTGCGTTTGGGGACGCGCGGCTGGGGAGCGACATCCCCTAAGCGCGACACGAACGAAACACGTCCCCCAAACGATAAATCCGACGTTATTTGAAGGCCACTTTGGGGCATACGGCTGAAGATGCTCTAAGATGCTTAATTGAAATCTAGCGCGTGTGCAAGTGCAAGTGTAATAGCTTTATTCAGCGTGTCGTCCAGACCGACATCCTTCTTCGCAAACTAAGCAATATTTTATTTAGATAAACGGCTAGACCGACGATTCGATGTTAAAGGCCTAGCCCGAAGGTCTTTAGTCGCGATTGGCCAGGCCAACCGGGACTAAAGGCCCACCCCTATAAATGCACTTCAGCACACTTCACTTAGCAACTTGTTGTGCCACTTCTACTCTCAAGGGGTGGTGGGTTTGCCTTTGGATCCACTTATGCACACAAGGTGTTCGATGAAATGCTCGAGAGCATGAAACAAACATGATATGAAGTGTCCGAGCCACACTTGATCTTTCTCATTTATTTTTCCTCCTCAATCGCGGTTAGCAACTTGAACCTTTCATGTGTCATTGATAAAATATGCATGTGTGTAGTTTATTGTTTAATTTCTATTATTTCTAGCTAGTTAGTTTAACAAATGCATGATGGTTAATTATATACTTTATATAATAATAATGCAGATGAGTCGGCAATGGATGTACGGTAACCGACTCTCGGGTGAGTTCATTACGGGTTTGAATGATTTCCTCGTAGTGGCTAATGCGAACAAGCAGGGGGGTTTTGTTATTTGTCCATGTGCTGCCTGTAAGAATCAGAATGGTTACTCTTCCTCAAGAGTCGTTCACGTGCACCTGCTTCGACACGGTTTCATGCCAAGCTATAATTGTTGGACCAAGCATGGAGAAAGAGGGGTTAGAATGGAAGAAGATGAAGAAGGAGCGGATATCGATGACAACTATCCTGATCATTTCGGTGATACTTTCATGGAGGATGCTGAAGGAGGGGAAGCAGAAGGGGAAGGTGAAGGGGAAGGTGAAGAAGAGGCACGTGAGAGGAGGAGGCTAGTCAAAGAATTCGCTCTTCAGAAGATGGCCGAAGCATTCCGGAACTTCAAGAAGAATTTAGCCCGTGAGTATGTCTCCCAGAACAAGACTCCGGATTTCAATGTACAATATGAGAAACTGAAAGATGATTGGCCCGAATTTGTGAGGCAAAAGCAATCGGAGCATTTCAAGGCCATATCGGAAAAAAATAAGGAAAATGCGGCTAAGAAAGTGTACGATCATATTATGGGGCCAGGAGGATACCGCCTTTCGGAGCCTAAGTGGGAGAAGATGGAGAACGACCTGAGGGAGCGAGGAATCCCTCTAGGTACAGAGGGATGGGCCCCAAGGGCCAAAAGCTGGTGGTACGGGCATGGGGGATCGCTAGACCCCGTGACAGGGAGGTGTGTTCACCGGAAGAAAGTGTTTACTCTCACCCAAGCCCTTATTGATGCAATGGCCCAAGCTCAAGAGGGAAGATCAAGTTCAACAGAGAGAACGACGCGCTGACATTAGCCCTCGGGAATCATGAACACCCAGGACGTGTACGAGGCAAAGGCGCCATTCCGTGGAAAGTAGGGTTTCCCCAGGACAATGACCCGTACAGTTACAGAAGCCATAAGAGAAAGACGGATCGGGATGCAGATCTTGTGGGGAGGTTGGCATCGGAACTACATGAGGTGAAGCAGATTGTTCATGAACTAGTAAAAGAAAGATCGGCAGGGCCGCATGAAGATCGTGAAGCGGATGTCGGAAGCCAGCAGCGGAGAAGCAGCGTGGCTTCCACAGAGGCCCCGGCTGGTGCTAATGCACCGACGATCGATATTACTGCACCGGAGCCTCGCTACCCCGTGTACGATGTACAGAAGATGAAAGAATGTGAGCTGCATTATGCAATGGGGAACATTTCCATGAAGGTAGCGATCGGCTCCGCTTTACCTTGTACACCTGGAGCACTCCACCACAACAACCCCATTCAAGATGGCTATGCTCGTGTCACGGTGGAAGACATAGTCCAAGGGTGTGATGACCTGGAGATTGAATGCTACACCCGAAGGGGAGAAAAGACTTCGAGATGTCAAGCGCTAGTTCATTCTATGGAAAAAGAAGTACATCAAGTTTCCAGGCGAGGCGCCAAGGCCAACAAGTCCACCCCCCTCCGGTGGTGGTGGTGGTGGTTCACCTACACCTCCTTCACGTCAGCCGACGCCGCCCCCCAATCCACCTCTGGCGGGTAAACAGCCGCCGCCCCCCGGTTCTCCTCCGGCGGGTACGCCGCCCCCAATCCACCTCCGGCGAAGAAGCAGAAGCCGGCGGACAGCAAGGTGATACATCCCAAACGTATCTATAATTTCTTATGTTCCATGCTACTTTTATGATGATACTCACATGTTTTATACACATTATATGTCATTATTATGCATTTTCCGGCACTAACCTATTGACGAGATGCCGAAGAGCCAGTTGTTGTTTTCTGCTATTTTTGGTTTCAGAAATCCTAGTAAGGAAATATTCTCGGAATTGGACGAAATCAACGCCCAGGGTCCTATTTTCACACGAAGCTTCCAGAAGTCCGAAGAGGAAACGAAGTGGGGCCACGAGGTGGTGCCACACTAGGGCGGCGCGGCCCAAGCCCTGGCCGCGCCGGCCTGTTGTGTGGGGCCCCCGTGACGCCTCCTGACCTACCCTTCCGTCTACTTAAAGTCTTCATCGCGAAACCCCCAGTACCGAGAGCCACGATACGGAAAACCTTCCAGAGACGCCGCCACCACCAATCCCATCTCGGGGGATTCAGGAGATCGCCTCCCGGCACTCGCGCCGGAGAGGGGAATCATCTCCCGGAGGTCTCTTCATCGCCATGATCGCCTCCGGATCGATGTGTGAGTAGTCCACCCCTGGACTATGGGTCCATAGCGATAGCTAGATGGTTGTCTTCTCCTCATTGTGCTATCATGTTAGATCTTGTGAGCTGCCTATCATGATCAAGATCATCTATTTGTAATGCTACATGTTGTGTTTGTTGGGATCCGATGAATATTGAATACTATGTCAAGTTGATTATCAATCTATCGTATATGTTATTTATGTTCTTGCATGCTCTCCGTTGCTAGTAGAGGCTCTGGCCAAGTTGATACTTGTGACTCCAAGAGGGAGTATTTATGCTCGATAGTGGGTTCATGCCTCCATTAAATGCAGGACGAGTGATGTAAAGTTCTAAGGTTGTGGATGTGCTTGTTGCCACTAGGGATAAAACATCGATGCTTTGTCTAAGGATATTTGTGTTGATTACATTACGCACCATACTTAATGCAATTGTCTCGTTGTTTACAACTTAATACCGGAAGGGGTTCGGATGATAACTCTGAAAGTGGACTTTTAGGCATAGATGCATGTCTGGATAGCGGTCTATGTACTTTGTCGTAATGCCTCGATTGAATCTCATAGTACTCATCATGATATATGTATGTGCATTGTTATGCCTTCTTTATTTGTCAATTGCCCAACTGTAATTTGTTCACCCAACATCTCGTTTATCTTATGGGAGAGACACCACTAGTGAACTCGTGGACCCCGGTCCTATTCTTTACATCCGAAATACAATCTACCGCAATTGTTCTTTACTGTTCTTCGCAAACAATCATCATCTTCCACACAATACGTTTAATCCTTTTTTTACAGCAAGCCGGTGAGATTGACAACCTCACTGTTACGTTGGGGCAAAGTACTTTGATTGTGTTGTGCAGGCTCCACGTTGGCACCGGAATCCCTGGTGTTGCGCCGCACTATACTCCGCCACCATCAACCTTCAACGTGCTTCTTGGCTCCTACTGGTTCGATAAACCTTGGTTTCTTTCTGAGGGAAAACTTGCTACTCGTACGCATCACACCTTCCTCTTGGGGTTCCCAACGGACGTGTCGACTGAACGCATCAAGCTCTTTTTCTGGCGCCGTTGCCGGGGAGATCAAGACACGCTAGCTGCAAGGGGAGTCTCCCACTTCCAATCTCTTTACTTTGTCTTTTTTCTTGCTTTACTTTACTTTATTTACTGCTTTGTTTGCTCTCTATATCAAAAACACAAAAAAATTAGTTGCTAGCTTTACTTTATTTACTGTCTTGTTCTCCATATCAAAAACACAAAAAAAATTAGTTACTTGCATTTACTTTATTTAGTTTGCTTTATTTACTACTGCTAAAATGGGTACTGTTTGAGAATACTAAGTTATGTGACTTCACTATCACAAATAATAATGATTTCTTATGCACACCTATTGCTCCACCTGCTACTACAGCAGAATTCTTTGAAATTAAACCTGCTTTACTGAATCTTGTTATGAGAGAGCAATTTTCTGGTGTTAGTTCTGATTGTGCTGCTGCCCATCTTAATAATTTTGTTGAACTATGTGAAATGCAAAAGTATAAGGATATAGATGGTGACATTATAAAATTAGAATTGTTTCCTTTCTCCTTAAGAGGAAGAGCTAAAGATTGGTTGCTATCTCTCGCCTAGAAATAGTATTGATTCATGGACAAAATGTAAGGATGCTTTTATTGGTAGATATTATCCTCCCGCTAAAATTATATCTTTGAGAAGTAGCATAATGAATTTCAAGCAATTAGATAATGAACATGTTGCTCAAGCATGGGAAAGAATGAAATCTTTGGTAAAGAATTGCCCAACCCATGGACTAACTACTTGGATGATCATCCAAACCTTTTATGCAGGATTGAATTTTTCTTTGCGGAACCTATTGGGTTCAGCTGCTGGATGTACCTTTATGTCCATCACTTTGGGGGCGGCAACAAAACTTCTTGATGATATGATGATAAATTACTCTGAATGGCACACGGAAAGAGCTCCACAAGGTAAGAAGGTAAATTATGTTGAAGAAACCTCCTCCTTGAGTGATAAGATTGATGCTATTATGTCTATGCTTGTGAATGGTAGATCCAATGTTGATCCTAATAATGTTCCTTTAGCTTCATTGGTTGCCCAAGAAGAACATGTTGATGTGAATTTCATTAAAAATAATAATTTCAACAACAATGCTTATAGGAATAATTCTGGTAACAACTATAGGCCATATCCCTCTGCTAATGGTAATAGTTATCGTAATTCTTATGGGAATTCTTACAACAATAATAGGAGTGTACCCCCTGGTCTTGAATCCATGCTTAAAGAATTTATTAGTACACAAACTGCTTTTAACAAATCTGTTGAGGAAAAGCTTGATAAAATTGATATTCTGGCTTCTAAGGTTGATAGACTTGCCTCTGATGTTGATCTTTTAAAATTGAAAGTTATGCCTAATAAGGATAATGAAAATAAGATTGTTACTACAGCAAATTCCATCCAAGTTCGAATTAATGAGAATATTAGATTGATGGCTGAATTGCATGCTAGGTGGGAAAGAGAAGAAAATGAAAAACTTGCTAAAGAGAATAATGTAGCTAAAGTTTGGACTATTACCACCACTAGTAATGTTAATGCTTCACATGTTGCTACACCTCCTACTATCAATGGTAAAATAATTGGTGTTAGCAATGTTTCTACTCCTAGTGCAAAGCGTGCAAAATTACCTGAAACTGCTAAAACTGCTGAAACTGATAAAACTGCTGAAATTTTTCAAAATATTGGGGACAATGATCCCATTGCTGTAGATCATAATGGTTTAGACTTTGATGATTGTCACATCTCTGAAGTTATAAAGTTCTTACAAAAACTTGCTAAAAGTCCCAATGCTAGTGCTATAAATTTGGCCTTTACAAAACATATTACAAATGCTCTCATAAAAGCTAGAGAAGAGAAACTAAAACTTGAAACTTCTATTCCTAGGAAGTTAGAAGATCGTTGGGAGCCCATCATTAAGATGAGGGTCAATGATTTTGATTGTAATTCTTTATGTGATCTTGGTGCAAGTATTTCTGTTATGCCTAAGAAAATCTATAATATGCTTGACTTGCCACCATTGAAAAATTGTTATTTGGATGTTAATTTTGCTGATAATGCTATTAAGAAACCTTTGGGGAGGATTGATAATGTTCGTATTATGGTTAACAATAATCTTGTCCCCGTTGATTTTGTTGTCTTGGATATTGAATGCAATGCATCTTGTCCCATTATATTGGGAAGACCTTTTCTTGAACTGTTGGTGCTACCATTGATATGAAGGAAGGTAATATTAAATATCAATTTCCTCTTAAGAAAGGTATGGAACACTTCCCTAGAAAGAGAATGAAGTTACCTTATGATTCTATTATTAGAACAAATTATGATGTTGATGCTTCACC
>NW_025901054.1:0-11574 GCF_022539505.1 Lolium rigidum | reverse complement strand
GTTTTGGCAAACTTAGCATTGGTCAATAGCAACAACACCTTGAGGTTTAAGTAGAAAAGAGAAATACATATAGTTGTTTCATTGTCTTCCTTTCTTGTTAGCTCATAGCTTATTATTCTGAAGTTAAAATTGTTTGTGCTTACAAGAAAGATGCATGATTGTTTCTATCATATTTATATTCGTTTGTTTCCCTCAACTCTTATGCTTGCTAATTAACCTTGCTAGCCAAAGACCTGTACTGAGAGGGAATGCTTCTCGTGCATCCAAACCTCAACCCAAACCTATGCCATTTGTGTCCACCATATCTCCCTACTACATGGTATTTCCTGCCATTCCAAGTAAATACTTCATGTGCTACCTTTAAACAATTCAAAATTTATTACTTCTTATTTGTGTCAATGTTTTATAGCTCATGAGGAAGTATGTGGTGTTTTATCTTTCAGTCTTGTTAGGCAGCCTCCACTAATGGACTAGTGGCTTCATCCACTTATCCTATAATTTTGCAAAAAGAGCCGGCAACGGGGTTCCCAGCCCCAATTAATCAACTTTCATTAATAATTCTCTTCACATGTTTTGCTCTGATTCATCAGTAAGCAACTTAATTTTGCAATAGACACTCCTCCATGGTATGAGATTGTTGGAAGGCACCCGAGGATCCGGTTAGCCATGGCTTGTGTAAGCAAAGGTTGGGGGGAGTGTCATCCTTAAATAAACTAAAGTACATGTGTAAACAAAAGAGAAGAGGGGTGATCTACCTTGCTGGTAGAGATAACGTCCTTCATGGGAGCCGCTCTTTGGAGGTCTGTTTGGCAAGGGGGTTAGAGTACCCGCTACCATTCGTTGACAACAACAAACACCTCTTAAAATATTACTTTTATTCTCTTTATATGATTTCAAAACTGAAAAAGCTCTAGCACATGATTTAATCCCCGCTTCCCTCTGCGAAGGGCCTGTCTTTTACTTTATGTTGAGTCAGTAAACCTATTTCCCTCCATCTCAAGCAAGCATTTGAGTTGTTGTGATCAAACCATTATATTGTGATTTGCTTCATCATGTCTTTTACTCTTTCTTGTTTAGTACAAGTTTTATCTGAATGAATATAACTTTGAAAGTTATCAATGATCATTATGATTGAGTACGCAAGATGAGCCATATAAACTTTAACATGAGAGCGCTGCTCAATAGATAAGTATAATCTGTTAACTGTTCTCTGACCAAGAACAAAGTTTGCCATCACCAATTATGATTTCTTATGCACCTTTATTTGTGATTACCTTATACTTGTTTCAAGTTGAATTATATGAGGAAGTTGTTTACTAGAATGTCTTGTGTGAATGAATATGATGCTTCTTGTCCGTATTTGATTTATCGACTCTTCACTCCATAAACATGTGGTCATGTTTACCGAGTTCAGTTTCGCTTGGGGACAAGCGAAGTCTAAGCTTGGGGGGAGTTGATACGTCCAATTTGCATCACTATTTTATATCATAATTTGCTGTTATTCATTGATATATTTCATATTTGGAGATGATACTTATGTTATTTCATCTATTTTGCATGTTTCATGATTATTGGAGGATCGCGCACCGGAGCCAGGATTCCGCTGGAAAAAGCACCGTCAGAATGCAATATTTCGGAAGATCAACAGTTGACGGAAATTATACGAAAAGTCCTATTTTTCCAGATGACGAAGGGAGCCAGAAGGGGGAGCCGAGGAGGGCCGCCATGGGCCCCCTCACAGGCCGGCGCGGGCCCCGCCCGGCCGCGCTGCCCTGTGAGGAGGGGGCCCACAGCCCCTCTCGCCTCCTTTTCTTCGCGTACGCCTTCGTCCCGAAAACCTAAGCTCCAGGGGTACGTCGCGAAGAGCCACAGCCGCCTCTGCGGGGCGGAGAACACCAGAGAGAAAAGAGCTCTCCGGCAGGCTGAGATCCGCCGGGAAATTCCCTCCCGGAGGGGGAAATCGACGCCATCGTCACCGTCATCGAGCTGGACATCATCTCCATCACCATCATCATCATCTTCATCATCACCACCGCCGTCTCCATCGCTGCACCTCGTCACCGCTGTAACAATTTGGGTTTGATCTTGATTGTTTGATAGGGGAAACTCTTCCGGTGTTGATTTCTACTTGTTATTGATGCTATTGAGTGAAACCGTTGAACCAAGGTTTATGTTCAGATTGTTATTCATCATCATATCACCTCTGATCATGTTCCATATGATGTCTCGTGAGTAGTTCGTTTAGTTCTTGAGGACATGGGTGAAGTCTAAATGTTAGTAGTGAAGTATGGTTGAGTAATATTCAATGTTATGATATTTAAGTTGTGGTGTTATTCTTCTAGTGGTGTCGTGTGAACGTCGACTACACGACACTTCACCTTTATGGGCCTAGGGGAATGCATCTTGTACTCGTTTGCCAATTGCGGGGTTGCCGGAGTGACGAAACCCGAGCCCCCGTTGGTATATCGATGCGGGAGGGATAGCAGGATCTCGCAGTTTAAGGCCGTGGTTAGATTTATCTTAATTACTTTCTTGTAGTTGCGGATGCTTGCAAGGGGTATAATCACAAGTATGTATTAGTCCTAGGAAGGGCGGTACATTAGCATAGGTTCACCCACACAACACTTATCAAAACAATGAAGATTAATTAGCCGTATGTAGCGAAAGCACTAGACTAAAATCCCGTGTGTCCTCGAGAACGTTTGGTCATTATAAGTAAACAAACCGGCTTGTCCTTTGTGCTAAAAAGGATTGGGCCACTTGCTGCAATTGTTACTCTCGCACTTTACTTACTCGTACTTTATTCATCTGTTACATCAAAACCCCCGAATACTTGTCTGTGAGCATTTACAGTGAATCCTTCATCGAAACTGCTTGTCAACACCTTCTGCTCCTCGTTGGGATCGACATTCTTACTTATCGAAGATACTACGATACACCCCTTATACTTGTGGGTCATCAAGCACTCACACACCGGCAACAGTGCTAGGAAATAGCTTAGTAGTCGGAGGATGTGAATACCTTTTACCTTACCTCCCCGGCAACGGCGCCAGAAAATAGCTTGATGTCTACGCACACTTCTATTCCCGTAGACAGTGTTGGGCCTCCAAGAGCAGAGGTTTGTAGAACAGCGAGCAAGTTTCCCTTAAGTGAATCACCCAAGGTTTATCGAACTCAGGGAGGTAGAGGTCAAAGATATCCCTCTCAAGCAACCCTGCAATTACGATACAAGAAGTCTCTTGTGTCCCCAACACACCTAATACACTTGTCAGATGTATAGGTGTGATGACCCACAAGTATAGGGGATCGCAACAGTCTTCGCGGGAAGTAAAACCCAATTTATTGATTCGACACAAGGGGAGACAAAGAATACTTGAAAGCCTTAACAGCGGAGTTGTCAATTCAGCTGCACTCGGAAACAGACTTGCTCGCAAGAGTTTATCGATAGTGTACAGCTTTATAGCATAGCAGTGAGTGAAATAACGACAGCAGAGTAACAAAGACAGCAGTAGTGATTATAGTAAACATCAGGATTAAAATACCGTAGGCACAGGGATGGATGACGGGCGTTGCATGGATGAGAGAAACTCATGTAACAATCAAAGCAGTGGCATTTGCGAGATAACAATAAAACGGTATCCAAGTACTAATCAATCAATAGGCATGTGTTCCATATTTAGTCGTACGTGCTCGCAATGAGAAACTTGCACAACATCTTTTGTCCTACCAGCCGGTGGCAGTCGGGCCTCTAGGGAATCTATCGGAAATTAAGGTACTCCTTTTAATAGAGCACCGGAGCAAAGCATTAACACTCCGTGAACACATGTGATCCTCATATCATCGCCTTCCCCTTCGGTTGTCCCAATTTCTGTCACTTTGGGGCCTTAGGTTCCGGACAACAATACGTGTATACAACTTGCAGGTAAGATCATAAAGCAATGAATATCATCATGAATCGATAACATGTTCAGATCTGAAATCATGGCACTCGGGCCCTAGTGACAAGCATTAAGCAAAACAAGTTGCAAAAATATCATAAAAGTACCAATTACGGACACTAGGCACTATGCCCTAACAATCTTATGCTATTACATGACCAATCTCATCCAATCCCTACCATCCCCTTCAGCCTACAGCGGGGGAATCACTCACACATGGATGGGGGAAACATGACTGGTCGATGGAGAGGCGTCGGTGGTGATGATGGCGATGTCCTCCAATTCCCCGTCCCGGCGGAGTGCCAGAACGGAGTTTCTGGTCCCGACACGGAGTTTCGCGACGGTGGCGGCGTACTGGATGGTTTCTGGCGATTTCTTCTAACCCCGCGTGCGTTTTTAGGTCGAAGGCATTAAGTAGTCCGAAGGAGGGCGTCGGGGGCCAGCCGAGGCGGCCACACAACAGGGCGGCGCGCCCCCCTCCTGGGCCGCGCCAGCCTAGTGTGTGGGGCCCTCGGGCCCCCACCTGCTTGCCCTTCCGGCTCCGTCAATATTCTGGGAAAATAGGACCTTTCGCATAAATTCCGAGGATTTTCCCGAAAGTTGGATTTCTGCACAAAAACGAGACACCAGAGCAATTCTGCTGAAAACAGCGTTAGTCCGTGTTAGTTGCATCCAAAATACACAAATTAGAGGCAAAACAATAGCAAAAGTGTTCGGGAAAGTAGATACGTTTTGGACGTATCAAGGTGCACTAGTTCGGCGAAGGGATAGTAAGATGCAAGTGATATGGATGAATATGAGTGGTAATAACAATCTGAAATAAATATGGCAGCAAGTAAACATGCAGTAGAACAATAAATAAACGGTGATTCGATATTTGGAAACAAGGCCTAGGGATCATACTTTCACTAGTGGACACTCTCAACAATGATCACATAAATAAATAACTTCTCTTCACTTGTGCTACTTTCTCACACTCTCTTGTTGGATAACAAACACCATTCATTGTGTAGGGCTACAAGAGCACCCTCAAGCCGGAGTAAACAAGCTCCACAACTTCATAAAGGAATCACACACGATGCGCACACTGTCACCGTCACACCGTGGAGAGTAATTCCGAAGTTCATATTAAAGTAACCTCTAGAGTGCATAGTAATAGTTAACTTCATAATCTACAAGAGATTACAATCATAACCTACGTCAAGTACTACATGATGCACACACTATCAACATTACATCATGGAGGAGGAATAGACTACTTTAATAACATCACTAGAGTAGCAGATAGATTAATAGTGATACAAAGCTCATGATCACATAAAGATCACACCATGGGAGAGAGATGAACCACATAGCTACCGGTAGAGCCCTCAGCCTCGGGGGAGAACTACTCCCTCCTCATCATGGGAGACAGCGATGGCGATGAAGATGGCGGTGATGTCGATGGAGATGACTCCGGGGGCAATTCCCCGTCCCGGCGGCGTGCCGGAACAGAGACTTCTGTCCCCCGAAACGGAGTTTCGCGATGGCGGCGGCGTCCCTGGAGTCTTTCTGGAGTTTCGTCAATTGGTGTCGGGTTTTTAAGTCACGAGGGACTTTATAGGCGAAGAGGCGGAGTCGGAGGGGCAACAGGGCTCCCTCACCACATGGCGGCGCGGCCAGGGTGGTACCCGCGCCCCCCTATGGTGTGGCTCTCCTTCGGTGTTCTGGAACATTCCGGGGAAAATAAGGCCTTGGGCTTTTGTTTCGTCGAATTCCGAGAATATTGCCCGAACAGCCTTTCTGGAACCAAAAACAGCAGAAAACAGGAACTGGACTTTGGCATCTTGTTAATAGGTTAGTTCCGGAAAATGCATAAAAACATTATAAAGTGTGAGCAAAACATGTAGGTATTGTCATAAAAGTAGCATGGAACATCAGAAATTATAGATACGTTGGAGACGTATCAAAACCCTACAGGGCAAAGAAATTAAATGAACAAGGGAGTTATTAGTTACTTGATATAAGGAAACGAACAAAAGAGGCCGATATAGTGCCAAAAAAATTCAAAAGAATTACTTTTGCAGCATTGCTCTTATACCGGACCAATGCTTTGGGTCCATATTCAGAGAATCCATGACGAGAACTCTGGAGTTTTCAAATTCAATTATTAGCAGAATCCCGTGGAACCTGCGGACACGTTACACGCACAGTCATGCATAAGTCATCGATTAGACATAACATGCATGGAGTAAACAAAAGATAATGTGCACAAGACAGAAACACTCACCCAAAATGGTAAGGAAATAGAATTTGACTTTTGAGTTCCTGCTTTGTAAGAAACCGATACAAGTCTTTCTCCACGTCTTGGGGGTATCTTTCTAACACATATCCATTAATGATATGTGGGTCAATGAATCCAACATCAAAGATGTTCTTTCTTTTGCATTCACCAAGCTTCATTCTGCATAATAGCGTACACAAGAATATAGTTAGGACAATATAGTGCAGGCAATGAACGAGATGAGGTGAAGATTTAATTATAGAAATAAATCACTTACAGAACATAGCAACTCAGGATAGGTTTGTCGAGCTCGCGCAGATTGAACAACTGGAACAATTCACTCGTATGAAATTGTACATGGTACTGTTTGAAGTGATGCTCCTCTCTAACTTCCGCATAAATATATTTTTTGCCGACCATATTTTTTATGAAATCCTTGTACCAGCGTAGCAGACTTCGCATATGTGTTGGTAGACTTGCTTCCTGGGCAGGCTCGACGAGAGACTCATTCGGCACATATGTAAATGCCACCTCACTTATTGGCGCATCCTCAAGGCCTAACAATGCACGAAGAATCATACCGAACTCGGCCGGTCTTTCTTTGGCCGCCGCTATAGTCATTCCCTGTGCTCCAACAGCTGCTATGATAGCGGGGTCCAATAGTTCCATGTACTTATCCATATCGGCTCTGAAGGACGACGTCGTAAGGGAAGGACCGGCTTCCACTATGAGCGGGGGGATCGATTCTTTTTTCTGTTCCCCGAGCTGGGAAACTTGTTTCCCGCATTTTGTACTTGCTTCTTTCTTCTCCTCCAAGGCTTTCTTCTCCTTCTCCGCCAAGGCTTTCTTCTCCTTCTCCTCCAAGGCTTTCTTCTCCTCCGAGGCTTTCTTCTGCAATATTGCTATTTTCCTACGAAATTCACGTCCCTAGTTGTCTTGCAGCGAGATTTGGGACGGTGTCGTCAAAAAATCCTTAGCCCACTTCTTTTTCTTCTCAGTAAATATCGGCTTGGGTTCAGGCTCTTTTTTCGCCTTGATATTCTCCTTCCATTTCTCATGGTGAGCAGTCGCGACCAGGTTGGTTTCCTCGACACTAAGTTCCCAAGGTCTCGGGAGGAGAGGCTTCAGTGATGGCATTGGTACCTTTGTGGTCTTAGGTACATAAGGCTCCGGGTTAATAGTCCAGGAGGGGGTTGCCTTGTGATGCGTGCAGTCGACACGTCAGTTGGGAACCCCAAGAGGAAGGTGTGATGCGTACAGTAGCAAATTTTCCCCCAGAAAGAAACCAAGGTTTATCGAACCAGTAGGAGCCAAGAAGCACGTTGAAGGTTGATGGTGGCGGAGTGTAGTGCGGCGCAACACCAGGGATTCTGGCGCCAACGTGGAACCTGCACAACACAATCAAAGTACTTTGCCCCAACGTAACAGTGAGGTTGTCAATCTCACCGGCTTGCTGTAAACAAAGGATTAAACGTATTGTGTGGAAGATGATGATTGTTTGCGAAGAACAATAAAGAACAATTGCAGTAGATTGTATTTCGGATGTAAAGAATAGGACCGGGGTCCACAGTTCACTAGTGGTGTCTCTCCCATAAGATAAACGAGATGTTGGGTGAACAAATTACGGTTGGGCAATTGACAAATAAAGAAGGCATAACAATGCACATACATATATCATGATGAGTACTATGAGATTCAATCAGGGCATTACGACAAAGTACATAGACCGCTATCCAGCATGCATCTATGCCTAAAAAGTCCACTTTCAGGTTATCATCCGAACCCCTTCCAGTATTAAGTTGTAAACAATAGACAGTTGCATTAAGTATGGTGCGTAATGTAATCAACACAAATATCCTTAGATAAAGCATCGATGTTTTATCCCTAGTGGCAACAGCACATCCACAACCTTAGAACTTTCTGTCACTGTCCCAGATTTAATGGAGGCATGAACCCACTATCGAGCATAAATACTCCCTCTTGGAGTCACAAGTATCAACTTGGCCGAGCCTCTACTAGCAACGGAGAGCATGCAAGAACATAAATAACATATATGATAGATTGATAATCAACTTGACATAGTATTCAATATTCATCGGATCCCAACAAACACAACATGTAGCATTACAAATAGATGATCTTGATCATGATAGGCAGCTCACAAGATCTAACATGATAGCACAATGAGGAGAAGAAAACCATCTAGCTACTGCTATGGACCCATAGTCCAGGGGTGGACTACTCACACATCGATCCGGAGGCGATCATGGCGATGAAGAGACCTCCGGGAGATGATTCCCCTCTCCGGCGGGGTGCCGGAGGCGATCTCCTGAATCCCCGAGATGGGATTGGCGGCGGCGACGTCTCTGGAAGGTTTTCCGTATCGTGGCTCTCGGTACTGGGGGTTTCGCGACGAAGACTTTAAGTAGGCGGAAGGGCAGGTCAGGAGGCGTCACGGGGGCCCCACACAACAGGCCGGCGCGACCAGGGCTTGGGCCGCGCCGCCCTAGTGTGGCACCACCTCGTGGCCCCACTTCGTTTCCTCTTCGGACTTCTGGAAGCTTCGTGTGAAAATAGGACCCTGGGCGTTGATTTCGTCCAATTCCGAGAATATTTCCTTACTAGGATTTCTGAAACCAAAAACAGCAGAAAACAAAGAATCGGCTCTTCGGCATCTCGTCAATAGGTTAGTGCTGGAAAATGCATAATAATAACATATAATGTGTATAAAACATGTGAGTATCATCATAAAAGTAGCATGGAACATAAGAAATTATAGATACGTTTGGGACGTATCAAGCATCCCCAAGCTTAGTTCCTACTCGCCCTCGAGTAGGTAAACGATAACAAAGATAATTTCTGAAGTGACATGCTATCATAATCTTGATCATACTATTGTAAAGCATATGAGATGAATGCAGCGATTCAAAGCAATGATGAAGATAATGAGTAAACAAATGAATCATATAGCAAAGACTTTTCATGAATAAAACTTTCGAGACAAGCATCAATTAGACTTGCATAAGAGTTACTCATAAAGAAATAAATTCAAAGTAAAGGCATTGAAGCAACACAAAGGAAGATTAAGTTTCAGCGGTTGCTTTCAACTTCAACATATTTATCTCATGGATAATTGTCAACACAAAGTAATATAACAAGTGCAATAGGTAAACATGTAAGAATCAATGCACACAGTTGATACAAGTGTTTGCTTCTGAGATAGAGAGAATAGGCAAACTGACTCAACAATAAAGTAAAAGATAGGCCCTTCGCAGAGGGAAGCATTGCTTACTATATTTGTGCTAGAGCTTTTCATTTTGAAAACAAGAAACAATTTTGTCAACGGTAGTAATAAAGCATATGTGTTATGTATAAGATATCCTATAAATTGCAAGCCTCATGCATACTATACTAATAGTGCTCGCACCTTGTCCTAATTAGCTTGGATTAACACTGATTATCATTGCATAGCATATGTTTCAACCAAGTGTCACAAAGGGGTACCTCTATGCTGCCTGTACAAAGGTCTAAGGAGAAAGCTCGCATTGGATTTCTCGCTTTTGGTTATTCTCAACTTAGACATCCATACCGGGACAACATAGACAACAGATAATGGACTCCTCATTAATGCATAAGCATTCAACAACGATTAATATTCTCATAAGAGATTGAGGATTATTGTCCAAGCTGAAACTTCCACCATGAATCATGGCTTTAGTTAGCGGCCCAATGTTCTTCTCTAACAGTATGCATACTCAAACCATTTGATCATGAAAATCGCCCTTACTTCAGACAAGACGAACATGCATAGCAACTCACATGATATTCAACAAAGGTTAAAGTTGATGGCTTCCCCAGAAACATGGTTACCGCTCAACAAGCAACTTATTAAGAAATAAGACACATAAGTACACATTCTTCACCACAATAGTTTTTAAGGCTACTTTTCCCATGAGCTATATATTGCAAAGGCAAAGAATAGAAATTTTAAAGGTAGCACTCAAGTAATGTACTTTGGAATGGCGGAGAAATACCATGTGGTAGGTAGGCATGGTGGACACAAATGGCATGGTTATTGGCTCAAGGATTTGGATGCACGAAAAGAATTCCTCTCAATATACAAGGCTAGGCTAGCAAGGTTGTTTGAAGCAAACTCAAGTACAAAAGGTGCAGCAAAGCTCACATATGAACATATTGTAACTATTATAAGACTTTATATTGTCTCCTTGTTGTTCAAACACCTTAACCGAGAAAATATCTAGACTCTAGAGATCAATCATGCAAACCAAATTTTAACAAGCTCTATGTAGTTCTTCATTAATGGGTGCAAGGTACATGATGCAAGAGCTTAAACATGATCTATATGAGCACAACAATTGCCAAGTATCAAATTATTCAAGACATTATACAATTTGCCACATGCGGCATTTTTCGTTTCCAACCATATAGCAATGAATGAAGTAGTTCAACTTTCGCAATGAACATTAAAGATAAAGCTAAGAACATATGTGTTCATACGAAACAACGGAGCGTGTCTCTCTCCCAAACAAAGAATGCTAGGATCCGATTTTATTCAAACAAAAACAAAAATAAAAACAAACAGACGCTCCAAGTAAAGCACATAAGATGTGACGGAATAAAAATATAGTTTCACTAGAGGAACCTGATAAGTTGTCGATGAAGAAGGGATGCCTCGGGCATCCCCAAGCTTAGACACTTGGGTCTTCTTAAAATATGCAGGGATGAACCACGGGGGCATCCCCAAGCTTAGACTTTTCACTCTTCTTGATCATATTGTATCATCCTCCTCTCTTGACCCTTGAAAACTTCCTCCACACCAAACTCAAAACAAACTCATTAAAGGGTCAGTGCATAATTCATATATTCAGAGGTGATATAATCATTCTTAACACTTCTCGACATTGCACAAAGCTACTGAAAGTTAATGGAACAAAGAAATCTATCAAACATAGCAAAACAGGCAATGCGAAATAAAAGGCAGAATCTGTCAAAACATAACAGTCCGTAAAGACAAATTTTTAAGAGGCACCAGACTTGCTCAGATGAAAATGCCCAAATTGAATGAAAGTTGCGTACATATCTGAGGATCACGCACGTAAATTGGCAGATTTTTATAAATTATCTACAGAGACTACTGCTCAAATTCGTGATGACAAGAAATCTGTTCTGCGCAGTAATCCAAATCTAGTATTGACTTTACTATCAAAGACTTTACTTGGCACAACAATGCAATAAAATAAAGATAAGGAGAGGTTGCTACAGTAATAACAACTTCCAAGACTCAAATATAAAACAAAGTGCGAAGTAAAATAATGGGTTGTCTCCCATAAGCGCTTTTCTTTAACGCTTTCA
>NW_025901053.1:0-46789 GCF_022539505.1 Lolium rigidum | reverse complement strand
ACATCAGATTTGGCTTTTTTAGACGGAGGCTCGATAATGCCTTCGTTGCTGCAAAGGTGAAAGGAAGACAATGAAGAGTAAGAAAAATAGAAGGGCAAAGTATAACTTCAGAAAAGAAACTACTTACATGTCGAAGAGATCATCTTCATCGGCAAAACCGCCGGTCGATCTCTTCACAGGTGATGCCCTGGCCTCCTTGGCAGCTGCATCAACAAAGGTATCATGATCAGCGTTGTCATTACGCATTGATCCATCTGCGACACCAGCGTCATCAGCTGAGGAAGGAAGGTCGGTGTGGGAAACTTCAAAATCTATCGGACCATTATATTTGTCCGCTAGGCCTGTGTGCTCGACAGTGTGAAAATCTACGGGGATTGAGGATCCTCTCCCCTCAAAAGTATCATCCGGCGAATCATGCATATTTTCAGAAACTATGGGGATCTGTCAAAACAAAAAAAGTAACAAGTAAGAACAATGGGAACCATGTTAGCCAAGAAAAAGCAGTATAGTGAGGACGTGAAGAAAGATAAAATACCTTTGGTGGTGGATGGTCAGCGTCAAGGGGAGTGTAAGAAGAAACCAACGGAATCGAATCTTCCTGGGTAAAGGAAGTAAGACGACGGACTTTGTCAAGCAACTCCTTTTCCGACAGATCGACAGCGTTAATCCTGGTCTCGTCCTTTGGACCCGAGTACAACCACATCGGATGAACTCTGGCCATGGCTGGTTGCACTCGACGTTTCAAGAACACCGCTGCCACCTCTGTGCCGATCATAGTTTGGCCATCGGCCTCTTTGATTCGAAGGAATTTGGTAAATAGTTCTTCGGCTGCTACTCTTTCATCGGGTAAGAGGATATTCTTCCAGGAATTCTTGGGCTTGGCTTCAGATACATCGGCAAAGCAAGGAAGCTGAGATTCAGGTGACAGGGAGTCCTTGATGTAAAACCATTTTAGCCTCCACCCTTGCACGGACTCTCTCATTGGGAAATTGAAGTAATTGACCTCCGAGCAGAGCTACAAACCCCACGCCTCCGGTGACAAAGTATCCATTACTTGCTGCTATATCTCTTTACATAGAAGATCTTTTTCCACAGCCCGAAATGAGGTTCGATACCCAGAAACGCCTCGCAAAGGGTGATGAACACAGCAACGTGGAGGATTGAGTTGGGGGTAAGTTGCCATATTTGAATTTCGTACGTCCGCAAGAGGTGGAGGAGGAACCCATGAGAAGGAAGCGAAAGGCCTCGGTACAGGAAAGATAAGAACATCACGGTAAAGCCAGCGGGGGGATCAGGCCGAGAAATCGCACCTGGAAGGATCACGTTTCCCTCTTCGGAAGAAATCAATCCTAGGCTTCGGGATCTCTTTTCGTCACGCTTGGTGACGGTTGACGCCACCCAATCTCCGGGCTTGGCCTTTGAACTCGACGGCGCTGGCGGTGCCGGAGTTGGGGGAGGAGCGCTCGGAGCGCTCCCCTTCGGAAGAGAAGAAGAGGACTTGGCGGCGGCGCCTCCGCTGGTGGAACTGGAAGCGGCGGCAGGATTCTTCTTCTTCACCATTGTGAGATCTGATGAGGATTGGAAAAGCAGCGGTGGCGGCGCAGCAACGGCAAAGGGAGGAAGAAGAAGAAGAATGAAAAGATGCTACGGAAAACGTGGAGAAGATTAGAGATTTTTCGCCCTTTGAAGGTTTTGAGGAAAAGATAAGTGCTGTGTAAGCACGTGGCGCTTGAAGAAAGAATGGAACCGGCAGCCCATTGTTCCCACGTTGTGCGAAAATCGAGGAGACACCTCGATTACCACGCGTGCAATGGTCAAGCTCTAAAAAACTGCCCGCGCAGAACTAGGGTAGGCCCGTCAGGTCACGTCCTGTCAATCAGCCCACAGAAATTACACGTCATCGGTGATGTCATAAAAAAAACTTGAAGCATTCGAAGGAAAAAAGAAAAGCTATCGGATGAAGGACTTGAGTCTACGCCCGGCTGCAGACATCCGTACCTAGACGCGGGGGCTACTCCCATCGGGAGCGCTGACGCGCACCCGATAAAATGAAGACTCGACATAATGAGCAGTCGAAGGAAGAAGGTTTGATTCTGCACTCGGTTGCAAGCGCTCGCACCCAGACACTCGGGGGCTATTACTCCCATCGGGAGCGCGTGATGCACACCCTATAGAAGTTTTTTGCACTCCAGAATCATGCCCGGGGACTTGATTCTGTGTAGGGTAACATTGTTTTGCCATCGGTAGTTAACCAGACAACAGTTGGGCACGTTATTCATTATCCTTTGCATAAAGAAAATATATCGAATGACCTATGAAGATCTGTGGAAAACATCGGCAGAGGAAAATATTCGAGTGGTACAACTTGAGTCTACGCACGGACTGCGAGCATCCGCACCTAGACTCGGGGGCTACTCCCATCGGGAGCGCTGACGCGCACCCGATAAAATGAAGATAGAATAGATTCAAGGTGAACAAGGACAATGAAGGAGAAGAACATCAGGAGAAGACATACTTTAGTCTCTACCGAACTATCTTCGGCTAGACACTCGGAGGGCTGCGACGTGGGCACTACCCTTCGGGTAACCCACATTACCCTATCATGTATTGACTAATTGAAGGCCCATGAAGACACATGAAGGCGAGATGGGCCACTAGGACGGCGCACCAGAAGGTTCCTTGACGGGCAAGACAAGGAAGCGATCGAACAAGGAAAGATCGGATCTAAAACTACTGTAAACCTAGTCGTACTCGGTGAGGCCTCTTGAGACCTGGCCTCCTATATAAAGGCCAGGAGAGGGGCTGCCGAGGGACGGAATCAATCCTAGCAACCTTAGCCAGAAAAAGCTTAGAGCTAGGTCATCGTAGCAATAACCATCTCGACGAGATCTAAGCCGAACTATTCGGCACCCCATTGTAACCCATTATCATCATAATCAAGAACAGACGGAGCGGGACGTAAGGGTTTTACCTCATCGAGGCCCCGAACCTGGGTAAATCGCTCTCCCCGCTTGTCTGTGAACCGATGTCTCATGTCAGCTTGCAGGATTCCATCAACCCTAAGCCCCTATCGGAGGGCATTGGCGAGGAGTACCCTCGACAGCTGGCGTCGGAGAAGTCCTTCAGCGACTCGTCCAGCTTGGCTTCAACGGCAGCCTGGGCATCCTTCAGCTCCCGCGCATGCCGGAGTTCAGCTTGCACGAGCTTGTCCTTCAGCCCAGCAGAGATATTCTCCTGTGCGTCCAGGGCCTTGCGGTGCTCGAGGACGATCTGCTCCTTTTCAGTTGTAATCTGGGGGAACAAACGATTAACAAAAAGAAACCGGTAGATTCAAGAGAGGCAAGACAAACGAACAAGAAAATGGTACCTTTGAGCGCAGAGAGCTGGGCGGAGAGGTCCTCAAAGGAGGCTTCCGGAAGCGCAGCTATGGAAAGAGCTTATGAATATAGATTGAAAGAGGCGACAGGTACAAAAGAAGCTGGAGGCAGAAAAACTAACCTTGGCACTTGCCGTGGGCCTCGGAAAGGAACCGATGCTGCCACAAAAGCTCCTGGAAGAGTTGCTTCCGGGTGTCCAGGGTGCCCTGTTCAAGTTAAAGATTCGGTAAGGCGATGCCGATATTCAAACAAGTTTCGCGCTAAGAACTGCGTGCTCAACCCGAAACTCGGGGACTGGCTATGCGGCTTTTTGTTCAAACAAGTTTCGCGCTAAGAACTGCATGCTCAACCCGAAACTCGGGGACTGGCTATGCCGGTTTTTTGTTTCTAGAAAAGTTTCGCGCTAAGAATTGCGTACTCAACCCGAAACTCGGGGACTGGGAGGATATACATATAAGTTGGGAGATTGAAAACCGGCATGTGTGTGAAGGATAAAACTTTGAAGATAAAAGCGTGGGACTTACCACCACGTTGCCGCTGGAGTCGTGCCACGCGGTGTCAAACTCCTTGACGACACGTTTGAGCCGGCTAAGATGATGCGCCGTGCTTCGCGGACCGGAAGGGTCGACGACCGGAAGCTTGTCCTTGCCCAGGCCGCGGGTAACCGGAGACAAGTCCGCCAGGTTCCATTTCTCTGCGTACTCCAGCAGCGGGCCCAAATTGACCTCACCGCGGTTGAGCTCAGTGATCCGGCCCAGCTGAGCTGAGGCCTTCTCGCTGGCCGCAACGGCGGCGCGACCGGCGTGCAGCACTAGTGTCTGCGAGCCGGAAGGAGGCGAGGTCGCCGCCGTGACCACCGCAGCAAGTTGCTGAGCGGTGAGGTTGGCGCCTTCCGGGCGAGCTGGCTCGGCCGCAGCAGGTTTGCCGGTTGGAGCTGCCGGAGGAGATGGCGGTGCGTCCTTTGTTGGCGCAGAGGCTTCCTCTTCTTCTTCTTCTTCTTCTTCTTCTTCTTCATCTTCTTCTTCTTCTTCTTCTTCTTCTTCTTCTTCTTCTTCTTCTTCTTCTTCTTCTTCTTCTTTGGAGTGGGGGGAACCGGAGGTTCCGCCCGCTCCGCTTCTTCGTTACCGGCGCCGGTCTTGCTAGCGCCGGTGTCTTCAATGTCTGGAGGAGATGTGAAATCCTCCTCCGCGCGGTGATGAGAAGGTTCAGGGGTCGCGCGCCCCGCACTTGTGTTGCCTCCCAGAGGGGAGGCTGAAGATTTGTTGGCACCAGAAGGTACCGGGCTTGCCTGAGGAGGAGAGGTCCTGGCGGCGTCCTCAGGGGCTTCTGGCCTCATGCCCGGTGCGCTCCTGGTAAGGCTCAGGGCAGGCCTGAGAAAGAAAAAGAAAAAGAAAGTTAGAAGAAGCAATGGGACAAGGAAAATCACAAGCAAAGGACAAAAAGAAAGAAGAACCGGAAGCTTACCCGGTAGCGACCGGCATCTGATGCCGGTACCTCTTCCTGCTATAGGGCTTGCCGCCGCCATCCTTCTTGGATCGCTTGGCGGGGGGAGCTTCGCTGGAGCCGGACTCAGGGGCCGGAGCCTTGTTCTTGCGCCCCCGGGAGGCCAAGTTGTCCAGGAACTCCTGGCCAACTTCGGCTTGCAGGGGAACCGCGCGCTCCACGACCTAGGGGTTTGCGCCGGCTGAGCGGGGATCTACAGAGAAACAGTTTATAAGGAAACGGGTGAACAGAATACCTCAAGGGTAGCAACATCGTCATCAGAACCGGAGTCGTTTGCCGGAGGAGAAGATTTACCGGGGAGCTTGGTGTGCGTCGGGCCCATCTTGTGCTTTCCCTTCAGATAGGGATCCGGGTCGCAGTCGTCCTGGAAACGCCGGTTGAGGGCGAAAGAGGGCGGCTCCTCCCTGGCAATCCGGCGGAAGTTCTGAAATACAAACATACAAGTTAGAACAAACGATTCATATCTATACCGGTAAAAGGTTTTCCGGAGGTCCGGAGGTCCCGAGGTCTTACTCGGGGCGGAGGGGAGTTGCTGCGGCTGTAAGGGACCAGCCCATATTTTCCGTTGGGATTCAGTGGATTCTGGCAGATCTGCTTGGCCTTAAGGACCAAGTCAGTAGCGCTCAACCGGTGAGTCGTAATCCGTGTCGGGTCCATTGGGCCCGACATCTGGCTGATCTTGTGCGCACGGCGCTGAAGGGGCAGCACCCGGCGCGAGAGAAAGGTCCGGACAAGGTATTCAGTGCAAAGGTTGGTCTCCTCCTTGTTCGTGTCAACAAAACCGGCCAACCGCTTGGACTCCTTGTCGTCCTTAGGGTTGTGGAGCCAGTTCTTCATGGAGGGGAGCCCAGGAACATATGCCGGAAAGTTGATGAAGTCTTCCGGGCCACCGTTCCGGACGTAGAAGAAGGACCTCTGCCAGGTCCGGACAGATTCCAGACCGGAGAGTTTACAGAAATTGCTCCCGGGACGGGGAGACAGGATGCAACGCCCACACCGGACGAAGGGTTTGGGATGCAGAAGTTTCCTATCTTGGATAGAATTCTTCCGGAGATAATAGAAGAAGGAGAAATTATCTACGAAAGGAGTGATACCGGTGTATCCCTCCATAAAAGAGGTGAAGGAAGAAAGGTAAAAGATGGAGTTGCCCGGAAGGTGATGGGGCTGAAGTTCATAGAAATTGAGAAAGCGCCGGAAGAAATCCAACGCCGGAAGGCCAAAGCCACGCTCAAAATGAGCGGCGAAGACGACATATTCACCTGGGTGGGGCTCAGGCTGCCGCTCCATCCCAGGGATCCGGCAGAACACCTCTTCCGGTATTCTCCGGGACCGGTAAAGCCAGTCAATCTCTGCTTGGGTCACGTCGGAGCCCATCCAGGCCCTGCGTGTGAAAGAGTCCAAATCTATGCCGGTGCCCTGGCTCGAGCTGCCGGCTTCTCCTTGGTTGCCGGTAGCCTGAGCGTAGCTACCGGTACCACCTTCACTTTGGGCGATGTCCGCCTCGAGCCCGTCGTCGATCTGATCAACCGGAGTTTCCCCTCCGGAAGAAACGGTGGGGCTCTCGTTGTGGTGACTGCTGGCGGGGGATTCCGATACATATTCCTCGGAAGACATATTGGCCTAAAGTTCAAAGATCTACCTACAAACTGATTTCCCCAAACCTAGCCTCTCCGAAGATCTACGAGTAAGAGAAAAAGCAAAAGAAAAGAGGAAGTAAATACACTACCGACCCGAGAGAAATATGGTAAAGGGAGAAGAGTGCTGCGTCCGCGGAACTAACCTGAGGGTGGCGGCGAACGATGAAGGCGACGGCCCACCGGAGCTCAGCGGGCTAGCGGCTAAGGGCGGCGGACGGAGAAGGAGAAGAAAGAGATTGCCGTACGAAGCTCTGAGCGAAGGAGGCGAAGAGGTTTCGGTGAATCTCTACGGAACTTCTTCGGAGGTTCGTCGGAGAGCGAAGATTTGGCGGCGAGCGACGACGAGAGGAGCGCTAACGGCAAGGGCTCTGTATGCTCAGGGAGTTGGGAATGCGAGGAAGAAGATGAAGAGGAACTGCCACGCCCTTAAATAGAGGAGGAGTTCGTGGGCCGGCAACCGCTAGGTCGGCGACGCTTCGCCTCGTGGGCTGCCACGTGGTGTAGAGCTACACGCACAAGAAATAAGATGCCACAGGGAGGCCACACGGATCCGGAACGGCGACAAGGATCCGGTATGGCACATTAAATGCGAGCGCAGAAGTCGAAGGGAAGTGACCCCTGACACTGGCGCGTCAGAAACAATGCGCATGTCTCTGACAGGCGCTGCTCCCGAGGTATTCTCGACTACGCCGAGGAGAGTTTAATGACAAGGCTACCGGAAAAGATCGGTATGGTGAGATGGGTTTGGCAGAGGCGCCGGAAGGTTTTGAGCTGGTTTCCGGAAGAGTTAAACCGGTACGTCAAGAAGTAGGAACCTGGCATGGTCCGTCGGATAGAATCCGCCGGACTATACCAGCTTCGGGGACTAATCTTGGGGGGATGACCCCCGGTATGGCAAAGGCATGCCGAACTTGCCTCGTTTAGGCTGATGAGGTACCGGTTTAAAGGTTATTCCGGATAAAGAAGTTAAGTTCCTGCTAAGAAGAAACTATGCCGGTATCCCAAAAGGGGTATACCGGAATAGGCTAAGGAGGTACCGGAGTACCGGCACGGGCTACACTGTAGCATGTCGACAAGCTGGTCAAAGATTCTCTCAAGAGCTAGAGGACAAGGATGAGCGAAGCACTTCAGCTTTAATCAAAGCTCTGAGCCCAAAGCAGAAGATGACGTAAAAAGTACCGGAGGATGTCACCGTTCATGATTAAAGGTCTACCGGTGTCATTTGCTGGCAAAGTGGCTTTGTAAAGTAGTTTGTCTAGTCAAAGATGCCATTAGGGTTTCTTCCCCTGTAAGCCACCCTCTCCCCTATATAAGGAGAAGGATCACACCCTTGCGCGGGCATGTAAGAACTGAGAGCCTGTAACCTAAATTGATCATGCAATAGAGAGATCCCAAGTAGAAGTAGATCTTGTGTGGTTCTTCTTCAACCTCTGGCCAAGGCCAAGTTCATCAAGAAAGCTACGGGCAATCCATCCGGAATCCATCCCTGTGTTATCAAAACCCTCCCCCGAATCATCTAGCGCACATTCGGCCCCAACTCAAGCCATCCCATGGCATCTGTCTGTTCACCACGACAACACTTCCTTCCATTTTTCACTATATATATGTAGGCTTGGCCTCCATTTACATATCACATCTAGACTCATATCTGCAAACCTTATCACTCTCTCCCATGGCTTCCATCGTATCTCTAACCCCCGGGAGGCGGAGGTGCTTAGCACCTCGAACTACCCCTGCCCGCCGGGCTACCCCGTCCCCACCGGCTGGTTGCTGAGCGTCTGAGGCGTACCGGTCCCTCCTGTCCCTCTAGGTGTGGCGCGCCAGATGGCCATCATGAACCACTACTACTTCGAGCTCATGCCATAGCAGCGGAGGAATCCCCAGTGGCATCCCGACTACAGCCCGACTTGGGATGTCTTCTTCATCAATCGGCCTGAGAGTGCGCTTGCTAGGCACGAGGAGGATGGCCCGCCTCATTCGTTGTGGTGGCGCGGCCGTACTCTCCAGAGCGTCATGGTCTACCGTGGCCCCCGCCTGCGCTACCCTTAGTCCCAGCCCACGCGTGCTCACCCGCCGAGGTTCGACTACCGCGACCCCGATGCCAGCGACGACGACGTCGGTGACTACGGCGACTACAGTGGTGATGTTTATAGGGCTAGGAACGAGTATGACTGAGTGACTCCAACATTCAAATCTGGCCATGTATCTTAATTTTCAGTTGAGCTATGTACTTTAATTCCAGTTCAATCGTAATAAAATTGGGTGTTCTATTTTTGTGCCCTCGGTTCCTTAGTTGTACTCAGTTTTCCCTAGCTCCTTAGTTTTTCCTCAGTTTTCCCCAGGCCCTTGTCTGAAACCCGTAGAAGGAGGTCGGACGGTAGGATTCCGTTTAGTTGACCGTTCCGTGCTGAACGTGTGGGGCCGCGTCGTGTGCGGCCGCGTCGCGTGGGGCTGGTAGAAAGGGACCATGTGGGACAAGACGAGACCGTGTTTGGTTGTACGTGAGCAGGAGCTGGGTTCTGTCTCTCTCGGCCCAAATTGGCATATCGCTTTTAAGAGCACCTTTTCCCCTTTTTCTATGTCTTTTTTCACCAAACTATTATCAAATCTAGAGAAGCTTCCATTTCTATCTTTCTTCAATTATTTGTTCCTTTTGGTCCTCTTTTTTTGCTAAATATGGTAGCAAATCTAGTACTTCCTCTGGTCCATATTAATGACCTCACCAAACTTGGTTTATATGTACTCCCTCCGTGCATGTATATAAGATGTTTTGATTTTTTCTTTAATTCATCTACTTTAGTTTGTATCTAGTCTAGGTTTTAGTGTGTAGGTTCACTCTTTTTAGTTTGAATGCAGTCCACTCTAAAACATCTAAGCAATAAAGGGCGCCCAACAATCAAGTATAGTATAATAGGGATAGATGATAGGTAGATAATAAGTTGCATACAGAAGCCAAAATAAGGTTCTTAGGTTCTTGACAACACCAACGTATTAACAACAACAAAATAAAAAGCTGCTTTGCAGTAGCAGCATACGTCCTGGACTCCGGCTACTCCATCTGGCTCCTCCTCCTCCAGTTCTTGCTCCCCTGTCCCTTGATCTTGGGCACCTTGGGCTTGAGCGGAGGCATGCGCCCGGCGGCGATCTCCACCCGCTGTAAGTTGCGGAGGTGAATGCCGAGCGTCGTGTGCTTGGCGCGGAAGGAGTAGACGTTCACCGTCGAGCCGACCTTGGGGAAGGTCCTTCTGATGTCCTCGGCATGCGTGAGGAGGCAGTTGAAGTCGGTGCCGTCGAGTCTCCTAGTGCAGAAGGAGCACTTGTAGACACCTTTGGCGAAGTAGGAGGCGAACTGGCCGACCTGCAGCCTCCGCAACACCTGCCGAGTCTGGACGTCCTCTTCCTCCTGGTCGCTGCCGACATCGCTGCCAGACATCGGATCCATATCAAACGGAAAGTATGAGTGAATGAGTTGCAACATAACAAAGGTAGGAAAAACAGAGGCAGCCCCAGTTAGATTGAACATAATTATATATCTACAGGGACAGGGTAAGCGAACCAAAGCTCATGCACAACAGATTTGTACACAGCAATGGTTCGCCGAACCTGCTCTGTACAAATTTGTGCTCAACGATTCATCATAGGCAAAGAAACAAATTCCAGATCTGAATAAATTAACCAAATGGCCGAACCCCAAATCTTAACCCCAAATCCTAACTGATTGAGATCACATGATTACTTGCATAAATTAACCGAACGGCCAAACCTCAAATCTTAACCCCAAATCTTAACTGATTGAGATCACATGATTACTTGCATAAATCAAGAAGGGATCTAATCAAAATGGAATAAAATTGGCGCAAATATTAACCCAATACTCATCCTACCGATAGATCGACAAGTAATCATGGAACCAGCAAAAATAGGGTTGAAAAAGCAAGGGAAGGGGGACAACAAGGGAGCAAGCTGTAGTTACCTTGTTCCAAGGGTCTTCCATGCAGGTGTCGTAGGGGTTCGGCGGACAGTCGTACGACACCACCTCGTAGGGGTCCCATCCCGACGGGATCTGACCGCCACCGGCGGCAGCCTCCTATGCACCGGCGGTAGCTGCCAATGCACCGGCGGCGGCGACGGCCGTAGAGGGGACGGCGCTAAAGACGGAGGCGTTGTGGTTAGCAGGGATGGCGTCGAGGACGGATGACGGATTCGCATTCTCCTTGTCCATCGCCGGCAGAGGAGAGGGGACGCGGAGAGGGAGAGGGTTTTTCGCTTTGGATAAGATGATGGGGCGTGAGAGGCGGCGTTGCGTGAGGGAGTGAGAGTGACAGTGAGATAGTGGGAGGAGGCGAACAGGGAGAGGCGTCTATAAAGGCTAGGGGTCGTAAATGCCACCCGCGTCCTATGCGTGCACGATTGCACGTATGCACGTCTTCGACTTCTACACCGCGACACGCGTCCACGATTGCACGTTGCACCGTGACCCGCGTCCTACGCATCAACAATTGCACTTCTTCCACTTCTGCACCGCAACACGCGTCCTCGATTCTAACCCTCGAAATTTAGATATACTCAGGTATACCCTCGAGTCTTATACTAGCATTTTTTGTGTGCTCAGTTTTCCCCTTGAGTGCTAATACTGGCTAGTGCAATATACTCAGTTTTACCCTCAAGTGGCTGGTCAACAGAGAGTCAACAAATGTGATTAAGCTATCTAATTGAGTCATTTCATGCGCAAAAAATTCCAAAAAAGATAAAACCATATTGGCACTTACTCATGGAGTCTTCTTACGCGACCTGCCACGTTGGGAACCATAACAACCATACATAAATCAAGTTTTACCACAAATTTCCACTTCTCAAATCACCTAGTACCTATGAAGGTGCATGTCTTTCCACAATAAGCCCTTCCCAAAACAGCTTTCCCCAAAACATACTTTGTCTAAATGAGGCCACAATTTTCACACTCATGTATATTTGTATTGCAAATAGTTTGAGGTAGGCCAAGATGGGTTACAAAACACGCATTTTCCATTTTTTAAATCTCATATTTGAATCCCTTAGTCTGTTTACTACTCACGTGCCCTTGGTTTCTTGATACTACTCAGTTTTGCCCTCTCCCTTCACAAGTTCTCACAGGGGACACCCAACCTTGCCCTGATTTGTCTAGCCCTTGTCACGTGGATCGTGCTCGCCGACCGTTGATCGTATGATCTAACGGGCAGGATAACCCCTTTATCTCTCTGATCGGGGCCACCACCCTCTTTCTCTCTGTCGGCGGTTAGCTTCCATCCTCTATCTGTATTATTTTTCACGCGCTAAAAATCATAAACTCTTGTAGGAATTCCTTTTCTTTTAGGGTATATAGTTTGGGATATAGTTTTGGTTATTTGAAACGTCCCAAAAGTGGTATAATTTTGATACAAACACGAAGCATACATATTTGTGGGATTTCGGTGAATGGATTATTTATCACCCCTCTAACAATTATCAACTTTCTTTAGCATTTCTTTTCTTTTAAGGAATATAGTTTTCGTAATTTGAAATGGCCCAAAAGTGGTATAATTTTGGTATAAACATGAGGCATACATATTTATCACCCCTCTAACAATTATCAACTTTCTTTAGCATTCCTTTTCTTTAGGGAATATAGTTTTCGTGATATGAAACGACCCAAAAGTGGTATAATTTTGGCATAAACATGAGGCATACTTATTTGACATATTTGTGGGATTTCGGTGAATCGATTATTTATCACCCCTCTAACAATTATCAAATTTCTTTAGCATTCCTTTCTTTTAGGTAATATAGTTTGGGATATAGTTTTGGTAATTTCAAACGTCCCAAAAGTAGTATAATTATGGTATAAACATGAGGCATACATATTTGTGGGATTTCGGTGAATGCATTATTTGTCACCCCTCTAACAATTATCAACTATCTTTAGCATTCCTTTTCTTTTAGGGAATATATTTTTGGTAATTTGAAATGGTCCAAAAGTGGTATAATTTTGGTATAAACATGAGACATACATATTTGGAATATTTGTGGGATTTCGGTGAATCGATTATTTATCACCCCTCTAACAATTATCAACTATCTTTAGCATTCCTTTTCTTATAGGGAATATTGTTTGGGATATAGTTTTGGTAATTCAAACGTCCCAAAAGTAGTATAATTTTGGTATAAACATGAGGCATACATATTTGTGGGATTTCGGTGATGCATTATTTGTCACCCCTCTAACAATTATCATCTTTAGCATTCCTTTTCTTTTAGGGATTATAGTGTTGGTTATTTGAAACATCACAAAAGTGGTATAATTTTGGTATAAACATGAGACATACATATTTGTGGGATTTCGGTGTATGCATTATTAGTCACCCCTCTAACAATTATCAACTATCTTTAGCATTCATATATTCCCTAACACGTTTTTTTGTGGTAATTTCGGTGAATGCACACACTAAAATTTAAAAACAACTACAAGTACATGTAACTGAATAATGGATTTGTAACAAGGGATACCTTGTAACAACTTCTAGCGCCTGATGAGCAATGATAAGAATCCGATCGCAATTATACAACAAAAAACAACCAGCCATCAGATTAGCTTGCTTCTTCAACTCGATCAGCTGCCTTAACTGGTTGTTAATTTTCTTCAGTTCTTCCTTCACTTCCACCAGTTCTGCATTAGGAGCATTAGGAATCATCGGAAGGGCCCTAATCGGAACGGTTCATCTCTCCGCCGCATTCTCTTCAGCAAGTCCCCCCCCCCTCCAAATTGCGCTCCCCAATAGCGTCAATTGATTCCTGCAATTGAAGCCTCTGAACGTACACATCGATCCACTCGAAATGCCTGCACTTCTTCAGGATCTGAAAACAACAACGTGAACCATAAATCCCAAATTCGAGGGAATAATAAGAAAATCGAGAGAAAACAGAGCAATTGGAGTGAAATCTAACCTTATCCCCATCTCTATATGGCAAGCTCTCGCATGCAAGGTACTCACGTCCACGGTTGCCGTTGTCGTCCGTCTTACAGATCGACCGCTTCAGAGGCTCCTTGCGTGATCAGTCATGGCATCTTGTCAAAGGCACGGGTCCATACTGCGGCCATGAAGAACGGGAGGTCGAAGAGAAACTAGACATCACCCGCCTGCCGGAGAAGGGCTGCCGCTGGCGGAGAATAAGAACAATGCGGCGCGGGAAAAGAAAGGGAAAGCAATGACACGGGCACGGGGCTGGCTCAGGCTCCCATTTTGCAACGGTCACCTGGGTAAGCTGTGGGTCCAGCGCGCTAGCGTGGACAAGTTGTGAGTCCCACGATAATCCGGATAAGTGGAGACGTGTCCACGGCGGGGGACCAACAGCGGCCCCACTAACGGTCAATTTAACGGGGTTCCTCCCGTCCGAGCTCCTTCTGCGGGTTTCAGACAAGGCCTAGGAAAAACTGAGGAAAAACTAAAGAGCTGGAGAAAACTGAGCGCAACTAAGAACCCGAGGGCACAGAAATAGAAATCCCAAATTTCTATGCCTAAAGTGGTTGTACGTATCACATAACCAGATTATTTTGTCACTAAATTCAGCTTTTTGTGCTAACAGAGGCCGTAGGCTAAAGAAAAAATTGTACTGTAAAACAACTTTTCATCCAACAAAGGCCGTAGGCATACCCTGATATGCTAAAGTAAAAATCGGACAACAACTTTACCAGATTTGACACATGCAACAATTGCTGACCAAACCCGTGAGGAACCCAGGACAAGCCGCCATCCATGGTCGCTGGCAGGGACTTGACGGGGATGGGATGGAGGCAGGAGGGGTCGATGAGGAAGGCAGGAGGGGGCAGATGAGGAAGGCAGGAGGGGGCGGACGAGGAGGCGGCCTTGCCGGTGTTGGGGACGGCGGCAGCAAGGCAGCCAACGCGATGGAGGAGAGCAGCCGCTAGGGTTCCTCGAGCCTGTTCGTCTAAGCTAAATCCTAGTTCGTCCCTTTCATCTCAACCAGGAAAAGAAAACGGTTCAGAAACGAGTCTGGACATATTTTCAAAGGGCAAGATGTTCATTTTACGTAACAAAATTTAAACTTTTCTAATTTGGGTAATAAATGTGTTTTAGCAAATGTACCTAAAATTATAATGGTACTAAGCAAAGACGTGTTTTAGTGGTGTGTTTCAGCAAAGGACTGGAAATAACGGTGTACCCCAGCCAATTTTTTTTTTGAGGAAATTACAGCAGGAGAGGCTCCTACTGCTCATATATTAAAAATGGAAAAATATTTACATACTTTTACAAGGAAACCAGGACTAAGCCATGGCTCCTAAACGGCAACACACTAGAACACTTCAAACTCTTAGAGCAGCTACAAAGGAGTTTATATTTTCTCTAAGCTCCGGTTTCACCCTGCAGCTTAGAAGGTCAGAATCCACTGAAAAATTGATTAGCCAGGACTGAGCCGAGGGGGTAACACCATCAAAATGTTTTCTATTCCTTTGCTTCCATATGTTCCATGCACCAATGATTACATACTCCAGGAAGAAAGGCCCCCTCCAAGAATTGGCAGCCGTTGTAATACCAATGATTACATACCCCAGCCAATTTTATTATCATCCTTTAAAAAATGACAATTAACTATTTTTTGGTAGAAAATCATTTTTCTAAGGAAGACATGTGATACAAAGGTCAAAATGGCCTTTTCTTATTTTCTAAGGGATCTTCTCTTACCTAATGGAACCTAGTTTTCTCTTTCTCTATTCTTTCTCCTCCAACTATGCAAAAATCCTACATGGCAGCTCTAAGGCAAGGCTGCTGTCACCTCATTATACATGCCCTTAGCCCTCCACATCTTTAGAGAAATTAATAACTGTAATCTAGTGTTATTATCTCTTATTGCAATCGATAGCACCTCAACGATCAAACATCACCTCAATGGTCCACCGGCACTCGCCGCAATTGTCTTCTCGCAGGTTGGTGGAGGCTAGCTCCCGCCAAGCGAGAAACTCCGTGAACTCATCTGGGAGTTTCTTTCGGCCGAGGGAGTCCTCGGTGATGTGGACGATGAACTCGAAGTGCATGGCGAACGAGCAATCCCACTCTTCATGGGAGGGTGAGCGCACAGGCGACTGATGTTGTGCAGATCCAGCACGATCGCCTCTTCCCTAGCATCGAAGGCCATGTCCTCGGCCTCGACCCCTACAACCTGCCATGGCGTGCGTGGAGAGAAGGTGGATGGAGAGAAGATGGATGGTGGCACTAGGGGTTGGGGATTGGGGAGGTAGCTAGGGTTTGTATGCAGGAATGGATGCCCCAAGCGCCCCATTTTATACTCGGAGGCAGCCGAGGGGCCGGTGGCACGCATTAAGGCGTACACCCCATTGCTAGGCCCGGGGAACCAGCATCGCTGCGCGGCCATTAACTCACTAGGCAGGATGTGGAAGTGACTTCGCCCGACAGTACTACCGCGCTGCGCACAAGACGAAGCATCCACGATTGCTTCTAGGAGGGCCCGAGGCAGAAGGGAGTGGACACGCGCTGCGTCTACGCCGGCCCATTTCGACCCCAAATTATGTTCGTGTTGGACAGACCGAACATTTTGCATTATGCCCCTAGGCTGGAGTGGAGATCATTTATCGATCGGGCGGATCCAAACGGCCACTTTGCGTCCGTTTGCATCGGGCCGCTGGCGAGATCCAAACGGTCACTTTGCGTCCGTTTGCATCGGGCCGCTGGCATCTCCAGCAGCCCGACGTATTTCGGACGCAAAAAGGTGACCGCGCTTGTCCATTTGCATCGGCCGCACACGCGAAATTGGCCTTCGGGCCAAGACCGTTGTTTGCGGCTAGGAATGCCCCAGCAGCAAGACGCATTTCACTTCCCCCATTTTTTTATTTAAAAAATAATTTACATAGCATTAAGAAATGTAAAACATGGAAACATAAAAATACCATGGCCTGCTAAAACACTAACCCTAACCTACTCCTCGTTGTTGCTGGGCAGTTGGGTCGGGTTGACAACGTCTGGGATCGCCCATGGCCGATTCGGATTCGGCGGAGCATATGCCGGTTGTGGAGGTGGAGGTGGAGCGGCCGATGGTGCCCACGAGGGCATATTCTATGGGGAGGCGTCACCGAGTATTGCATCGCTAGGTTCAGGGCCTCTTCTTCTGAGAGGCATGGCGGCATGACGTCGACGGTGTATCGGGGCAGCTCGATCTCCTACGTCACCTCGTCCTCGGTTAGCTCCTACGGCAGCTCGATCTGCCTGTCCTCCTAATGCACCATCTGGATCGCATGGAGGATGGCGACGAAGTCCTCCCAGTCGTCCCGCGTGGGAGGCGATGGAGGTGGCGGTGTACACGGCCGTGGCGTCACATCCCGCCGCGGTCGTGGTGGCCGGCCGAAGTTGAAGTCCTTGTCACCGAGGAACCCCACCTTCCGCCGCTTATCGAGAACTACGTGTCGGTGGTGGTAGTTGCTTTCTTTAGAGTAGGAGCGGCGGGCGATGCCTCCGACGAGGTCAACTCCTCCTCCTCCACCATGCCCGACCACTTGAGCGACCTGGGCGTGCTTCTCTCCCCCGACATGGCGCGAGGAGATGGAGAAGGGAGCGGCGCGCGCGGCGAGAAGGGGTCGGAGCTGGCGGGGCCACCGCCGGGGGTGGGGCGGCGTGCACGGAGGTCGCCGCCAGGGGTTGGGGGCAGGAGCGCGGGGAGAGGGGACGCTCACTCTCTCTCACCTTCTCCCGTGCAAGCTTCTTTCTATTAATTAAATTTTAGTACTCTATCCGTTTCTAAAAACGCTTCTCAACTTATATGGAGATATATAGTTATGTTTTAGTTATAGATACATTCTTATCTACAAAAAAAATAAGAATCCTTTTGTGGAACGGAGGAAGTAGAAAAGTATGTTTGCTAAGGTAAGACAAGTGAAACAATGGAGCAAATAATCTTCTCTTATTGTCTTCTATTATATTTTCTAAGGGATAATGCTAAACACCGTTCAGTTTGACAATAAGGAAGTAGTTCACAAAACTGGTACAACAAGATCCACACAGCAACAAGAGGAAACATTCAGACAGTAACCCAGTCCGTCTCATCTGGGTCCTGTATCTTTGCCAGAAGAACTGACGAATCCTTTATCAGATCGAAGGCTTCACGTCGAAACTTGTGGTAAATCTTGATAGCCTCCTCCCTTCCGAGATCCTGCTCGATCTCTGCTACCACGAGCTCCTGTGTTTCCTTCCACTCATTGATTACCTCATTGGCTTCCTCCAAGTTTCTGACGATAACTGGCTCCGGTATGGGGGTAGTCTGCATCCTGGCACCTGTCTGCGCACTGGGATGCCTTTGCTGGAGACGGAGGCCAATTACTGAGCATGCCCGAGAAGCGACTGCGATGCCACTGCTAGTCTGGCACAGATATTTGAGCAACACTACAAACTGTTGGCCAAGTGTGGCAACAGCACCGTCTCCAAGAGTTTCAGCAAACATCTCCAGGTAAGGCATGGCCTGGTTGATTCGTTCAGTAGTTCCAGTGAGCCTACTGTTTACTTGCATGATGCGATTAGCAAGATTGGTGAGGCGCACCCCCATATTGAATGTATTCTCACCATCTGAAAGTGAAATAGTAAGAAACTAAGATCGTCATTCTCAATGCAAACGTCTCATCAAAAGTAAATTCATAGCTTGTGGGCTTTCTTACCCGTGGCAAAATTCTGTAGCCTCTGAAGATGCTGCATGACTAAGCTCGCCATGTTATCCTCCGGCATGTCAGGTCGCAAGCTGCAAGAGAAAACAGGAAATTCACAAGTGATGCAGTTAACTACATAGTGCAGTGCAAATGACGGTGACGTTCTAGAGGCTAGAGGATGCAATTAACTACAGGAAATTCATGTTTTGGCTGAATACCTTACGCGAGGTGCGAATGGCCACGGAAAGACAAAGCAGGAAGCAAGAGGATCCAAGATACAATCGGTGACTTCCTTGTTTCTGAGATTGACACAGAAAATGTGATTGCCACTGAGCAAGTATAGCATGTGCGGTTCAATCGGATGAACAAGGCAGATGTGAGCCTTTGTCGCCGGCAGCCCGGACGCGTTGTAGCTGGGATAAGCCCAAATGTCGTCCAAGGTGACACTGTAATCATGGCTCCAAAATCCACCGGAATCAGGACAGTTGAGTGTCCATATTTTCACTGTATCTATGGCTGCATTGTCATGCACAAT
The DNA here is from genome assembly GCF_022539505.1 of Lolium rigidum. Taxonomy (NCBI): domain Eukaryota; kingdom Viridiplantae; phylum Streptophyta; class Magnoliopsida; order Poales; family Poaceae; genus Lolium; species Lolium rigidum. Next base: position 28,057 of record NW_025901053.1, on the reverse strand, counting down.
GACGGCAAAACGCAAGTTTCCGCTGCTGACATTGATGCACCGTAGTTTCTTGAGAGAACAAGGGCAGTCCGATTCAATTTCAAAGCCCACGGGCAAGGGTATGTACTTGAGCATCGGCCGCTTGGCGAAAGGATCAAGGTTGAGGACGCCCGAGGCAACATCTGCCCACCACAGCCTACTCCTGTGGGGGAAGACGCTGTCATAGCTGTGCTGCCGCGCGGGCGGCGGGTGCGCCAGCACCGTCCTGGTCCACCGCCCAGTGATCGACCAGTACCGCTCGAGCGTGCACGTGGTGCTGTTGTCGGCGACGGCGGCGGCGTGGAAGTCGAGCTTTGCGACGACGTATCTCTCCCCCCCTGGCGCGGTCATGATGCCGACGTTATCGGCGTCGGTAATGCCAACGTTATCCGCGTCGGAAATGTCGAGCGCGTCCTGAGTGAGCACGTCGCAGACTACCAGCCTCAAGCGTGGAGAGCTGGGAGGCAGACCGACGGCGTGGGCAGACGGGGAGGAGGCGGCGCCAGCTGTCGTCGGTGGCGAGGACGAGGCGTCGGTCGGTGCGGTAGAGGAGGGGTACGGTATGCCCAGCACCGGCACGTCTTCCTTCTGCTGGAGCGCGTCGTGGCTGAAGAGGCCGCAGACTACCAGCCCGCAGCGTGGCGAGGTGGGAGGCACACCGACGGCGTGGCCAGACGCGGAGGAGGCGGCGCCCGCTGTCGTCGGCGGCGACGACGAGGCGTCGGTCGGTGCGGTAGAGGAGGGGGACGCGATGCCCAGCACCGGCACGTCTTCCATCAGCTGGAGCGAGGCGAGGCGGGAGACGTCGCAGACTACCAGCCCGCAGCCTGGCGAGGTGGGAGGCACACCGACGGCGTGGCCAGACGCGGAGGAGGTGGCGCCCGCGGTCGTCGGCGGCGACGGCGAGGCCTCTGCCGGTGCGGTAGAGGAGGGGGACGCGATGCCCTGCGCGGGCACGTCTTCCCTCTGCTGGAGCGCGGCGAGGCGGGAGGACGAAGAGGGACCTTCAGTGAGCACCAGGAAACGCCGCCCGCAGTCGTCGGCGGCGACGATGAAGGGGAAGGGCGGGTCCGCTGTGTCTCCGAGGAACATAGTCCTGGCGAGCGCGAAGCTGGAGATTCCCGGGGGCGCGACTGGCGTGAGGTGGAAGGACGCGCCGTCCGGGATCTCGACGTCCTTGTGGACGCGGCTCAGCAAGAGCCACGGCACCATCTGCACCGGCGGCGGCGGCGGACGCGCGGCGGCGGGCAGGCTGCCGTCGACGGAAGAGGCCATTTCGACGCTGGGACAGGCAGGCGTGGTTTGTTACGGAGATTTTTTGTTTTTGTTTTTGAGATTGGTTTGATTGGGATGGGAATGACGGCCGTCCGGGGGTTATGCGCGATTAATCTGAAACTCAATTTCGTTTGATTCCGAATGGTCTGGAACCCTACGCAAGTTGCCAATTGACAGCTGGCCCTTCGCAGGTGCTGAGGGAAGTAGCAAAATATAGCGAAATTTGTCTGCAGAGATTCTTTTTAAGGAAGTCAAAAATACCTGTCATTAACTAATGCAATTTTACACAAGTGCCGCCGAATTGAAAAAAAAACACAGCAAAAGTAACACCACGTAGCATAATTTGGATTTTCTTGCTTCGACCTAGAATTTTTTTCAATAATATTTGCATGATCACAAGTAGAGGTAGAAGAGGTAGACACATCATATTTAGCAAGCCTAATCTGAAGTTGCTTATTTGACTTGGTGAGGAGAGAGTATTCACTCTTCAAGTTCTTGTGAGCCTTATCTAGATCACCATAACAAGTTTCTCATGATCAACACCAAATTTAATTTTTTTCATTTTTAAGCACTTTTACTTTAGTCCTAGCAAGATCTTTTTCTTTGGTGAGTTTGGCAATTTCATCTTGAGGCTCTTCAAGAGTTGCTAGTTTCTCATCAAGAGAAAATATAGTTTCTTATTCTTCTAATTTCAAGGGAATCCTCTTTTTCTATTTGATATTTTTTATTAAGGATATCTTCTAGTTGTGCTAAACGAGACATAAGAGCCCCAACATGCTTTTTGTTGTCACCTTTCAAGTTAAAGATGAACTCACTGAACTCAAACATTTCTTGTTAACTTTTAAGCTAGCATGATTAACCCCTAGAGTACTTTGGCATGTTAGGCATAGGGGGTTAGGCGATGATACCTCAAAAGATCTAGCCATTAAGCAATTTTCTTCATTTATGTGAATATCCTCATCGGGGGATTCAATTAGTGATGAAGAGGTAGTGGAGATGGAAGCAAGAGCAACCAACCCATTGGTAGGTTCTTCTTCTTCATAATCATCATCCCAGAAGTATATTCTTCTTGAGTTGAGAACACAATAGATGTATCCATTGAAGATTTTGCCATAAAGCAATGTGCATTCTTGATGTGAGGGTTCTCATTGGGGGATTCAAAGAGGGATGAAGGTGGGGTAGAGGTAGTAGCAATAGCGGCCACTTCCTTTGAGGTTCTTCTTCATCACTATCACTATTATTGTCTCCTCTTGAGTTAATAGAACAATCCTTGATGACCTCTTGTTCTTATTACTCTTGATGAATGGTCTCTTGTTGGGAACTTTTGAATCTTTGCTCTTGTCATTGGAAATGAGCATCCCATCACGAGTTTCTCTATTCTCATACGGGCATTCGGCGATGAAGTGGTACTTGTCACCAGAACTAAAGCAAGATCTTGATCTTGAGCCCGAGCTCTTGAACCCGCTTGGCTTGTTCCTCTTTATATTCTCTTCTTTTGCCTTGGATGGATTAACCTAAAATAAGTGGGGCCCACTTTACAGTAAGTGGGCCGGCCTAGTAAGTAAGTGGTAGGGCCCTGGTCGTTTGACTAGTCAACTTGCATTCTGGACCGGCCTAGTCAGGATTATGAGAAGACACATTAAATTTCATGGGCCTGCTAAACTAATTACGAAAGCCAATTACAGTTAAAAGCTGATATCAATTATATACCCAATTACAGACACATTGTAGCATTGTTTCCAAAAAAAAAATCAGCGCTACGCACCAGTAGTACCGTCCATGTTTCCTTCACCATCCTGATGCCGAGCTTGCGGAAATATGGCGGGCCCATGTACATACCCCGCGTATAACACCTCTTATGGCTCTATCTACCTTTGTAATAACTCCTTCACAGAGTTACATGTATGTATTCTCAGTGGTTTAGCATTAATTTGTGTATAGTAAAGTCTTATTTTCAGTCTTCCTGCTTCTTACCTTAGTATCAATTTTCACATGCAGACTGTACCTTGTGAACTCCGTCCAATGATTAACCAGATGTGTCCGCATGAAGGATCTTTCACTATGCATGGCAATGGCAAATTGATGAACACCTACATGGTCTATGAGGTGTATGTCTATAAGACGTAGGCCATCACATATTTGTATGGACATGAATGGAGACTATGGTTTGAAGAAGGGCGACGAGCTGAGGATCAGAACTCAAAAGGGCAGATATACATAACTGCTTATAGAGTTAGAGACACTTCCAAATATACAATATGTAACTTTTCTTGTACTAATATCCTTTGATTACTACATTTCAAGTAGTTGTTCGAAACCATTCTCTCTGTTCTAGCTAGCTGGGTTTAACATGATCAAAACTGCAGATCCCCTAACGAAACAAAAATGGATGTCACTAAGGGCACCGACACCAGCACCGACATCGGCTTCCCAGTATTTTGCATAAGCACCGGCTCCTGTACGAGCCCCGTTTACTGCATCTACCCAGCAGGCCCCTACATCAGCATCGGTTCCTGTAGAGGCCCCGTATACTAAACCTGCCCAGCAGGCTCACTACTAGGAAAAGGGCAATCAGTGGCGCACCATTATACCCATCAGTGGCGCACTAGTGGTGCGCCACTGCTATCACGCCACTGCTAACTTTTAGTAGTGGCGCACTGGTGGTGCGCCACAACTACTCTAAGTAACAGTGGCGCACTATGGGGTGCGCCATTGATAAGTCTTGTGATGCGCCACTATTAATACAAAGGGGTGCGCCACTGTTAATCAGATGCAGTGCGCCACCACTGTCTAGACGAGGTGCGCCACTGCTACTATTTGGGGTGCGCCGCTGTTTCAGCGACGTGGTGCGCCACTGCTGTCTCCAGGACGTGCGCCATTGCTGAGGTTCTAGGTGCGCCACTGCTAGACTCGGAGGGGATCACAGGGCAGTGCGCCACTTGATCCAGAGCAGTGCGCCACTGCTACTTAGTGGCCGTGCGCCACTAATGGGCCACTAGTGCGCCACTGCTACAATTTCGAATTTTTTTTTGTATCATGGCAGGTATTTATACAGGTTGTATATATCACAGTACAATAGCACAATACAGGATATTTATACCATATAAACAACAGCACAACTTATCCATACATAGTTCTTCACATTAGCCCCACATGATTCACACAAGATTTCACATTAGAGAAGTTACGAGGTTACAATGCAAGTTACGGAGTTACAAATTCACAAATGAGATAGTGGTTACACAAGGTCGATCATCTAAACTACCATCACATAGAAGAGAGCTAGAGTCACTACTAGCACCATCCCGATGAAAGTGGTCTTCATCCGGTTCCTCCTCCGCTCCGTCCTCTCTCCCGCCAGATAGCGTGCGTATCTGTCTTCGGCCTCCGCTCTAGTGGTGTATCCTTTGTAGCTGTTACCGCTAAAATGGTGAACATGTCTCCGACACTCCTCCCAGTCGTTGTAGACTCCGGGAACCTTGCCCTTGTTCATGACATACCACGTCATATCAGCACATATATGAACAAGCCAAAGAAACATTAGTGCATGCTCATAGATGTTTGCAACGAATAAGAGCAAACTCAAAAACGATCCAAGTAGTATGAACTAAAAGGCATGCCTCATACATTGTTGGTCAGAACAAATATTAACATTTAGGGAAGGGGTAAGTGAAACCAAGTAGGATGCACAAGAGATTGATACTTGTGTCATCGCACCAGGTTCACTGGCCCCTCCCCCAAGTGTATAGGTGACCAAACATTCTAATCATCGGTATTTTGAGATACCAAAGCAAATGGAATGACAAGGGCCTCATACATTGTTGGTCCAAACTAATATTAACATTTAGGGAAGGAGTTAGTGAGACCAAGTAGGATGCACAAGAGATTGATATTTGTGTCATCGCACCAGGCTCGCTAACGCCTCTCCCAAGTGTAGTGACCACAAAATTTAATCATCGGCATTAAAATGGAAGAAAGGCATGCCAACTCAAATAAGAGACAAGTAGCTAGTATGAACTAAATGGAATGCCTCATACTTTGTTGGTCGCAACAAATATTAACATTCAGAGATGGGGTCAGCGAGGCCAGGTAGGATGCACAAGAGATTGATATTTGTGCCATCACACCAGGCTCGCTGGCCCCCGAGTGTACAAGTGACCAACCATTCTAATCATCGGCCAATGCAATTAAGAAGTGCCAACTCAAATAAGAGACAAGTAGCTAGTATGAACTAAATGGAATGCCTCATACATTGTTGGTCGAAACAAATATGAACATTCCGGGATGGCGTCATGTGGTGACCCAGCGTACCACTGCATGGTGTAGTACACAAGTCGTTGACATAACACAAGTGAAACACCGTTCCACTCATATTACATCTCTCAGAGTGGTACAACAGAAACATATGCGAGTCCAAGGTATGGCTATAGAAGTACACACGAACTGTTTACATAAGATCAACACAACCTCCTACTTTACAGTGAGGTAAAACTTCAAATAAAGCTCCAGAAGAACGACCCGTAGTCTATCTTATTGCTAACTCAAGTTTAAGAGCTAATTGGCTTGCTATAGAACTCTAGCTACTTAGGTGCTAGGATTAGGGAAAGGTTCCCTTCTATTACTAGTCTAGGTTTTCCATAATAGCTGATGCAGAAGTTGACTCCATTGACTTCTTTGATTGGATTCTTCATCTTGTTGCAGTTGGCTCCTTGATACGTCTCCGACGTACCGATAATTTCTTATGTTCCATGCCACATTATTGATGATATCTACATGTTTTATGCATACTTTATGTCATATTTATGCGTTTTCCGGAACTAACCTATTGACGAGATGCCGAAGGGCCAGTTCCTGTTTTCTGCTGTTTTTGGTTCCAGAAATCCTAGTAAGGAAATATTCTCGGAATCGGACGAAATCAAGACCCAGCATCCTATTTTTCGCGGAAGCATCCAGAACACCCGAGAACTGCCAGAGAGGGGGCACAGGCCCACGGGACCATAGGCCGGCGCGGCCTGGGGGTGGCCCGCGCCACCCTATGGTGTCGCCGCCTCTTCGACCCTCTGACGCCGCCTCTTCGCGTATAAGAAGCTCCCAGACCTAAAACCTCGATACGGAAAAGCCACGGTACGAGAAACCTTCCAGAGCCACCGCCATCGCGAAGCCAAGATCTGGGGGACAGGAGTCTCTGTTCCGGCACGCCCCCGGGACGGGGAAGTGCCCCCGGAAGGCTTCTCCATCGACACCACCGCCATGTTCATCAACGCTGCTGTCTCCCATGAGGAGGGAGTAGTTCTCCATCGAGGCTCGGGGCTGTACCGGTAGCTATGTGGTTAATCTCTCTCCTATGTACTTCAATACAATGATCTCATGAGCTGCTTTACATGATTGAGATCCATATGATGAGCTTTGTATCGCTACTAGTTGTGTGCTACTCATGTGATGTTATTAAAGTAGTCTATTCCTCCTGCATGGTGTAAAGGTGACTAGTGTGTGCACCGTGTGGTTCTTGTCGTAGGCTATGATCATGATCTCTTGTAGATTGTGGAGTTAATTATCATTATGATAGTATTGATGTGATCTATTCCTCCTTCATAGTGTAATGTGGAAAGTGTGTGCACTATGTTAGTTCTTGGTTTATTTTGCAATGATCTCTAAGGTTATTTAAATATGAACATTGAATTGTGGAGCTTGTTAACTCCGGCATTGAGGGTTCGTGTAATCCTACGCAATGTGTTCATCATCCAACAAAAGAGTGTATGTAGCACATATGAGAAAGAGTTATTTATTATGCGATCAATGTTGAGAGTGTCCACTAGTGAAAGTATAATCCCTAGGCCTTGTTCCTAAATATCGCTATCGCTGCTTGTTTACTGTTTTACTGCGTTACTACTGCTGCGTTACTACTGCTCATACTTATTCATACCACCTGTATTTCAATATCTCTTCGCCGAACTAGTGCACCTATTAGGTGTGTTGGGGACACAAGAGACTTCTTGCTTTGTGGTTGCAGGGTTGCATGAGAGGGATATCTTTGACCTCTTCCTCCCTGAGATCGATAAACCTTGGGTGATCCACTTAAGGGAAACTTGCTCGCTGTTGTACAAACCTCTCGCTCTTGGAGGCCCAACACTGTCTACAAGAATAGAAGCACCCGTAGACATCAAGCTATTTTCCGGCGCCGTTGCCGGGGAGGAAAGGTAAAAGGTACTCACACTCCGGATCTCGGCTACTAAGCTATTTTCGCCGTTGTAAGTACTCGAAGCTATTTCCTTTAGATCCTGCAATTGCATCTTTTTGTTTCTTGTTTACACTAGTTTGGCATAATGGACAACAATGAGCTTCTTATTCTATTTCCTGATTTAAGACATGGATGGTTTGATGTGAAAATTAAAAAACCCATGGAACATATTAGCATGAATACTTTGAATACCATTGTTGGTAATGATATGGAAAATTCTAAGCTTGGGGAAGCTGGCTTTGATGAGCATGATATTTTTAGTCCCCCAAGCATTGAGGAGAAAATTTACTTTGATGATACTTTGCCTCCTATTTATGATGATTATAATGATATTGGCCTTTTAGTACCGCCTGTTATGGAGGATAAATTTGATTATGATTACAATATGCCTCCTATATTTGATGATGAGAATAATAATGATAGCTACTTTGTTGAATTTGCTCCCACTATTACCAATAAAATTGATTATGCTTATGTGGAGAGTAATAATTTTATGCATGAGACTCATGATAAGAATGCTTTATGTGATAGTTATATTGTTGAGTTTGCTAATGTTGCTACTCGAAAGTTATTATGAGAGAGGAAAATATGGTTGTAGAAATTTTCATGTTACTAAAATGCCTCTCTATGTGCTGAAATTTTTGAAGCTACACTTGTTTTATCTTCCTATGCTTGTCAATTTGCTCTTCATGAACTTGTTTATTTACAAGATTCCTATGCATAGGAAGCATGTTAGACTAAAATGTGTTTTGAATTTGCCTCTTGATGCTCTCTTTTGCTTCAACTACTATTTCTTGGGAGTGCATCATTAAAACTGCTGAGCCCATCTTAATGGCTATAAAGAAAGCACTTCTTGGGAGATAACCCATGTGTTTATTTTACTACAACAATTTTGTTTTATATTTGTGTCTTGGAAGTTGTTTACTACTGTAGCAACCTCTCCTTATCTTAGTTTTGTGTTTTGTTGTGCCAAGTAAAGTCGTTGATAGAAAGGTTGATACTAGATTTGGATTACTGCGCAGAAACAGATTTCTTTAGTGTCACGAATCTGGGTCTAATTCTCTGTAGGTAACTCAGAAAATTAAGCCAATTTACGTGAGTGATCCTCAGATATGTACGCAACTTTCATTCAATTTGGAAATTTTCATTTGAGCAAGTCTGGTGCCTCAATAAAATCCATCTTTACGGACTGTTCTGTTTTGACAGATTCTGCCTTTTATTTCGCATTGCCTCTTTTGCTATGTTGGATGAATTTCTTTGATCCATTAATGTCCAGTAGCTTTATGCAATGTCCAGAAGTGTTAAGAATGATTGTGTCACCTCTGAACATGTTAATTTTTATTGTGCACTAACCCTCTAATGAGTTGTTTCGAGTTTGGTGTGGGGGAAGTTTTCAAGGGTCAAGAGAGGAGGATGATATACTACGATCAAGGAGAGTGAAAGCTCTAAGCTTGGGGATGCCCCGGTGGTTCATCCCTGCATATTTCAAGAAGACTCAAGCATCTAAGCTTGGGGATGCCCAAGGCATCCCCTTCTTCATTGACAACATTATCAGGTTCCTCCCCTGAAACTATATTTTTATTCGGCCACATCTTATGTGCTTTGCTTGGAGCGTCGGTTTGTTTTTGTTTTTATTTTGTTTGAATAAAATGGATCCTAGCATTCACTGTATGGGAGAGAGACACGCTCCGCTGTAGCATATGGACAAATATGTCCTTAGGCTTTACTCATAGTATTCATGGCGAAGTTTCTTCTTCGTTAAATTGTTATATGGTTGGAATTGGAAAATGCTACATGTAGTAATTCTAAAATGTCTTGGATAATTTGATACTTGGCAATTGTTGTGCTCATGTTTAAGCTCTTGCATCATATACTTTGCACCTATTAGTGAAGAAATACATAGAGCTTGTTAAAATTTGGTTTGCATGAGTGGTTTCTCTAGAGTCTAGATATTTTCTAGTGAGGTGTTTGAACAACAGGGAAGACAATGTATAGTCTTATAATGGTTGTAATATGTCTTTTATGTAAGTTTTGATGTACTAGTTTATCCTTGTGTTTGTTTCAAATAACCTTGCTAGCCTAAACCTTGTATCGAGAGGGAATACTTCTCATGCATCCAAAATACTTGAGCCAACCACTATGCCATTTGTGTCCACCATACCTACCTACTACATGGTATTTATCCGCCATTCCAAAGTAAATTGCTTGAGTGCTACCTTTAAAATTCCATCATTCACCTTTACAATATATAGCTCATGGGACAAATAGCTTTAAAACTATTGTGGTATTGAATATGTACTTATGCACTTTATCTCTTATTAAGTTGCTTGTTGTGCGATAACCATGCTTCGGGGACGCCATCAACTATTCTTTGTTGAATATCATGTGAGTTGCTATGCATGTCCGTCTTGTCCGAAGTAAGAGAGATCTACCACCTTAATGGTTGGAGCATACATATTGTTAGAGAAGAACATTGGGCCGCTAACTAAAGCCATGATTCATGGTGGAAGTTTCAGTTTTGGACATATATCCTCAATCTCATATGAGAATAATAATTGTTGCCACATGCTTATGCATTAAAGAGGAGTCCATTATCTGTTGTCCATGTTGTCCCGGTATGGATGTCTAAGTTGAGAATAATCAAAAGCGAGAAATCCAAAATGCGAGCTTTCTCCTTAGACCTTTGTACAGGCGGCATGGAGGTACCCCATTGTGAAACTTGGTTAAAACATGTGTATTGCGATGATCCGGTAGTCCAAGCTAATTAGGACAAGGTGCGGGCACTATTAGTATACTATGCATGAGGCTTGCAACTTGTAAGATATAATTTACATAACTCATATGCTTTATTACTACCGTTGACAAAATTGTTTCATGTTTTCAAAACCAAAGCTCTAGCACAAATATAGCAATCGATTCTTTCCTCTTTGAAGGACCTTTCTTTTTTACTTTTATGTTGAGTCAGTTCACCTATCTCTCTCCACCTCAAGAAGCAAACACTTGTGTGAACTGTGCATTGATTCCTACATACTTGCATATTGCACTTGTTATATTACTCTATGTTGACAATTATCCACGGGATATACATGTTATAAGTTGAAAGCAACCGCTGAAACTTAATCTTCCTTTGTGTTTCTTCAATACCTTTACTTTGATTTATTGCTTTATGAGTTAACTCTTATGCAAGACTTATTGATGCTTGTCTTGAAGTACTATTCACGAAAAGTCTTTGCTTTATGATTCACTTGTTTACTCATGTCATTACCATTGTTTTGATCGCTGCATTCATTACATATGTTTACAAATAGTATGATCAAGGTTATGATGGCATGTCACTTCAGAAATTATCTTTGTTATCGTTTTACCTGCTCGGGACGAGCGTAACTAAGCTTGGGGATGCTGATACGTCTCCGACGTATCGATAATTTCTTATGTTCCATGCCACATTATTGATGATATCTACATGTTTTATGCATACTTTATGTCATATTTATGCGTTTTCCGGAACTAACCTATTGACGAGATGCCGAAGGGCCAGTTCATGTTTTCTGCTGTTTTTGGTTCCAGAAATCCTAGTAAGGAAATATTCTCGGAATCGGACGAAATCAAGACCCAGCATCCTATTTTGCCCGGAAGCATCCAGAACACCCGAGAACCACCAGAGAGGGGGCACAGGCCCACGGGACCATAGGCCGGCGCAGCCTGGGGTTGGCCCGCGCCACCCTATGGTGTCGCCGCCTCTTCGACCCTCTGACGCCGCCTCTTCGCCTATAAGAAGCTCCCAGACCTAAAACCTCGATACGGAAAAGCCACGGTACGAGAAACCTTCCAGAGCCGCCGCCATCGCGAAGCCAAGATCTGGGGGACAGGAGTCTCTGTTCCGGCACGCCGCCGGGACGGGGAAGTGCCCCCGGAAGGCTTCTCCATCGACACCACCGCCATCTTCATCAACGCTGCTGTCTCCCATGAGGAGGGAGTAGTTCTCCATCGAGGCTCGGGGCTGTACCGGTAGCTATGTGGTTAATCTCTCTCCTATGTACTTCAATACAATGATCTCATGAGCTGCTTTACATGATTGAGATCCATATGATGAGCTTTGTATCGCTACTAGTTGTGTGCTACTCATGTGATGTTATTAAAGTAGTCTATTCCTCCTGCATGGTGTAAAGGTGACTAGTGTGTGGTTCTTGTCGTAGGCTATGATCATGATCTCTTGTAGATTGTGGAGTTAATTATCATTATGATAGTATTGATGTGATCTATTCCTCCTTCATAGTGTAATGTGGACAGTGTGTGCACTATGTTAGTTCTTGGTTTATTTTGCAATGATCTATTATGCTCTAAGGTTATTTAAATATGAACATTGAATTGTGGAGCTTGTTAACTCCGGCATTGAGGGTTCGTGTAATCCTACGCAATGTGTTCATCATCCAACAAAAGAGTGTATGTAGCACATATGAGAAAGAGTTATTTATTATGCGATCAATGTTGAGAGTGTCCACTAGTGAAAGTATAATCCCTAGGCCTTGTTTCTAAATACTGCTATCACTGCTTGTTTACTGTTTTACTGCGTTACTACTGCTGCGTTACTACTGCTCATACTTATTCATACCACCTGTATTTCACTATCTCTTCGCCGAACTAGTGCACCTATTAGGTGTGTTGGGGACACAAGAGACTTCTTGCTTTGTGGTTGCAGGGTTGCATGAGAGGGATATCTTTGACCTCTTCCTCCCCGAGATCGATAAACCTTGGGTGATCCACTTAAGGGAAACTTGCTGCTGTTCTACAAACCTCTGCTCTTGGAGGCCCAACACTGTCTACAAGAATAGAAGCACCCGTAGACATCGATAATCCGTACATAAACGATTTGCACCATCCTTCTTGTCCACAAACAAAACTGGTGATCTCCAAGGTGACGCACTTGGTCTAATCAGACCCTTGAATAGCATATCATCCAGTTGCTTCTTCAGTTCCACTAACTCTGCCGGGTTCATACTATAGGCTCTCTAGGCTATAGGTCCGGTTCCAGGGATTAACTCAATGATAAACTCGACATCCCGATCTGGGGGCATACCGGGTAGATCATCAGGAAACACATCGGGGTATCGACAAATGACCCTGATCTGATCCAAGGTGGGTTTAGCTAGACTTTGGTTGCAGGTGAACGTTCTGGGCAATCTTTCAGATATGTGCTCGACTAATATTCCGGTGCTACTAGTCATGGTGATGGCCTTCTTGGCACAATCAATCAGTCCATGATGTTTCGACATCCAGTCCATACCCAGTACTACTTCCAAACCTTTTGTTCCCAGAACAATCAAATTTGCATAAAATTCTATTTCATGAATTCGGATAGGAACATCTTTGCAAATTTTTCTAGCTTTAGTGGTTGATCCAGGTATTTGAACTATCATGACATGCTTCAAACTGATGGGTTGAATCTTACTAGTGCATGCAAAATCTTCGAGTAACAAACGAATGCGATGCTCCGGAATCAAACAAGCACTCTTGCAGGTATTGAGTTAACGAGAGAACATACCCAAGCACGACATCTGGGGCTTCCTGAGCTTCTTCCGCACTCATGTGAAAGAGGCGGCCGCTACGGTTGTTCGGGTTGTTGGGGGTGAACTTCTTGTTGTTGGCGACACGGCGTTGCTGCTGAGCAGGGCCAGAGGTGTTGGCGGCAGTCTTGGCGAGTCTCTTGGGGCACTCCTTGGAGTAGTGATGGCGTGTATTTCACACGTTCGTTGGGCAACCCCAAGAGGAAGGTATGATGCGCACAGCAGCAAGTTTTCCCTCAGAAAGAAACCAAGGTTTATCGAACCAGGAGGAGCCAAGAAGCACGTTGAAGGTTGATGGCGGCGGGATGTAGTGCGGCGCAACACCGGAGATTCCGGCGCCAACGTGGAACCTGCACAACACAACCAAGCTACTTTGCCCCAACGAAACAGTGAGGTTGTCAATCTCACCGACTTGCTGTAACAAAGGATTAACCGTATTGTGTGGAAGATGATTGTTTGCAGAGAAAACAGTAAAAACAAGTATTGCAGTAGATTGTATTTCAAGTAAAGAGAATTGGACCGGGGTCCACAGTTCACTAGAGGTGTCTCTCCCATAAGACGAACAGCATGTTGGGTGAACAAATTACGGTTGGGCAATTGACAAATAAAGAGAGCATGACAATGCACATACATATCATGATGAGTATAGTGAGATTTAATTGGGCATTACGACAAAGTACATAGACCGCCATCCAACTGCATCTATGCCTAAAAAGTCCACCTTCGAGGTTATCATCCGAACCCCTCCGGTATTAAGTTGCTAAACAACAGACAATTGCATTAAGTATGGTGCGTAATGTAATCAACAACTACATCCTTAGACATAGCATCAATGTTTTATCCCTAGTGGCAACGAGCACAACACAACCTTAGAACTTTCGTCACTCGTCCCAGGTGTCAATGCGGGCATGAACCCACTATCGAGCATAAGTACTCCCTCTTGGAGTTAAAAGTAAAAACTTGGCCGGAGCCTCTACTAGAAACGGAGAGCATGCAAGATCATAAACAACACATAAGCATAACTTTGATAATCAACATAACAAGTATTCTCTATTCATCGGATCCCAACAAACGCAACATATAGAATTACATATAGATGATCTTGATCATGATAGGCAGCTCACAAGATCCGACAATGATAGCACAATGGGGAGAAAACAACCATCTAGCTACTGCTATGGACCCATAGTCCAGGGGTAGACTACTCACTCATCACTCCGGAGGCGACCATGGCGGTGTAGAGTCCTCCGGGAGATGATTCCCCTCTCCGGCAGGGTGCCGGAGGCGATCTCCGGGATCCCCCGAGATGGGATCGGCGGCGACGGCGTCTCGGTAATGTTTTCCGTATCGTGGCTCTCGGTGCTGGGGGTTTCGTCACGGAGGCTTTAAGTAGGCGGAAGGGCAAGTCGAGAGGCGGCACGGGGGCCCACACCACGGGGCCGCGCGGCCAAGGGGGGCCGCGCCGCCCTAGGGTTTGGCCACCCCGTGGCCCCTCTCCGTCTCGTCTTCGGTCTTCCGGAAGCTTCGTGAGAAAATAGGCCTCCGGGCTTTTATTTCGTCCAATTCCGAGAATATTTCTTTACTAGGATTTCTGAAACCAAAAACAGCAGAAAACAAAGAATCGGCACTTCGGCATCTTGTTAATAGGTTAGTTCCGGAAAATGCACGAATATGACATAAAGTGTGCATAAAACATGTAGATAACATCAATAATGTGGCATGGAACACAAGAAATTATCGATACGTTGGAGACGTATCAGCATCCCCAAGCTTAGTTCTCGCTCGTCCCGAGCGGGTAAAACGATAACAAAGATAATTTCTGGAGTAACATGCCATCATAATCTTGATCATACTATTTGTAAAGCATATGTAGAGAATGCAGCGATCAAAACAATGTGTATGACATGAGTAAACAAGTGAATCATAAAGCAAAGACTTTTCATGAATAGCACTTCAAAACAAGCATCAATAAGTCTTGCATCAGAGTTAACTCATAAAGCAATAATTCAAAGTAAAGGTATTGAAGCAACACAAAAGAAGATTAAGTTTCAGCGGTTGCTTTCAACTTGTAACATGTATATCTCATGGATATTGTCAACATAGAGTAATATAATAAGTGCAATAAGCAAGTATGTAGGAATCAATGCACAGTTCACACAAGTGTTTGGTTCTTTGAGGTGGAGAGAAATAGGTGAACTGACTCAACATTGAAAGTAAAAGAATGGTCCTCATAGAGGAAAAGCATCGATTGCTATATTTGTGCTAGAGCTTTGATTTTGAAAACATGAAACAATTTTGTCAACGGTAGTAATAAAGCATATGCATCATGTAAATTATATCTTATAAGTTGCAAGCCTCATGCATAGTGTACTAATAGTGCTCGCACCTTGTCCTAATTAGCTTGGACTACCCGGATTATCACCGCAATACATATGCTTTAACCAAGTTTCACAAAGGGGTACCTCTATGCCGCCTGTACAAAGGTCTAAGGAGAAAGCTCGCATTTGGATTTCTCGCTTTTGATTATTCTCAACTTAGACATCCATACCGGGACAACATAGACAACGAGATAATGGACTCCTCTTTTAATGCTTTAAGCATTTGACAACAATTAATTCTTTTCTCATTAGAGATTTGAGGATGTTTGTCCAAAACTGAAACTTCCACCATGAATCATGGCTTTAGTTAGCGGCCCAACGTTCTTCTCTCACAATATGCATGCTCAAACCATTCAACTCAGTGTAGATCGCCCTTACTTCAGACAAGACGAACATGCATAGCAACTCACATGAAATTCAACAAAGAGTTGATGGCGTTCCCCAGTAAACATGGTTATCGCACAACAAGCAACTTAATAAGAGATAAAGTGCATAATTACATATTCAATACCACAATAGTTTTTAAGCTATTTGTCCATTAGCTATATATTGCAAAGGTGAATGATGGAATTTTAAAGGTAGCACTCAAGCAATTTACTTTGGAATGGCTGGAAAATACCATGTAGTATAGGTAGGTATGGTGGACACAAATGGCATAGTGGTTGGCTCAAGTATTTTGGATGCATGAGAAGTATTCCCTCTCGATACAAGGTTTAGGCTAGCAAGGCTTATTTGAAACAAACACAAGGATGAACCGGTGCAGCAAAACTCACATAAAAGACATATTGAAAGCATTATAAGACTCTACACCGTCTTCCTTGTTGTTCAAACTCAATACTAGAAATTATCTAGACCTTAGAGAAACCAAATATGCAAACCAAATTTTAGCATGCTCTATGTATTTCTTCATTAATGGGTGCAAAGCATATGATGCAAGAGCTTAAACATGAGCACAACAATTGCCAAGTATCACATTACCCAAAACATTTATAGCAATTACTACATGTATCATTTTCCAATTCCAACCATATAACAATTTAACGAAGGAGAAACTTCGCCATGAATACTATGAGTAGAAACCAAGGACATATTTGTCCATATGCTACAGCGGAGCGTGTATCTCTCCCATAAAGTGAATGCTAGGATCCATTTTATTCAAACAAAACAAAAACAAAAACAAACCGACGCTCCAACAAAAAGCACATAAGATGTGGCAGAATAAAAATATAGTTTCAGGGGAGGAACCTGATAATTTGTCGATGAAGAAGGGGATGCCTTGGGCATCCCCAAGCTTAGACGCTTGAGTCTTCTTGATATATGCAGGGGTGAACCACCGGGTGCATCCCCAAGCTTAGAGCTTTCACTCTTCTTGATCATGTTGCATCATACTCCTCTATTGACCCTTGAAAACTTCCTCCACACCAAACTCGAAACAACTCATTAGAGGGTTAGTGCACAATATAAATTGACATATTCAGAGGTGACACAATCATTCTTAACACTTCTGGACATTGCATAATGCTACTGGACATTAGTGGATCAAAGAAATTCATCCAACATAGCGAAAGAGGCAATGCGAAATAAAAGGCAGAATCTGTCAAAACAGAACAGTTCGTATTGACGAATTTTAAAATGGCACCAGACTTGCTCAAATGAAAATGCTCAAATTGAATGAAAGTTGCGTACATATCTGAGGATCATGCACGTAAATTGGCATAATTTTCTGAGCTTCCTGCAGGGCAGTGGGCTCAGATTTGTGACAGCAAAGAAATCTGGAACTGCGCAGTAATCCAAATCTAGTACTTACTTTTCTATCAACGGCTTAACTTGGCACAACAAAACTCAAAACTAAGATAAGGAGAGGTTGCTACAGTAGTAAACAACTTCCAAGACACAAAATAAAAACAAAGTACTGTAGGTAAAAACATGGGTTGTCTCCCATAAGCGCTTTTCTTAACGCCTTTCAGCTAGGCGCAGAAAGTGTGTATCAAGTAACATCGAGAGATGAAGCATCAACATCATAATTTGTTCTAATAATAGAATCATAAGGTAACTTCATTCTCTTTCTAGGGAAGTGTTCCATACCTTTCTTGAGAGGAAATTGATATTTTATATTACCTTCCCTCATATCAATAGTAGCACCAACGGTTCGAAGAAAAGGTCTTCCCAATATAATTGGACAAGATGCATTGCATTCAATATCCAAGACAACAAAATCAACGGGAACAAGATTATTGTTAACGGTAATGCGAACATTATCAACTTTACCCAAAGGTTTCTTTGTAGAATGATCAGCAAGATTAACATCCAAATAACAATTTTTCAGCGGTGGCAAGTCAAGCATATTATAAATTTTCTTCGGCATAACAGAAATACTTGCACCAAGATCACATAAAGCATTACAATCAAAATCTTTAACCTTCATCTTAATGATGGGCTCCCAACCATCTTCTAGCTTTTTAGGAATTGAGGCTTCGCGCTCTAGTTTCTCTTCTCTAGCTTTTATGAGAGCATTTGTAATATGATGCGTGAAAGCCAAATTTATAGCACTAGCATTAGGACTTTTAGCAAGTTTTTGCAAGAACTTTATAACTTCAGAGATGTGGCAATCATCAAAATTCAAACCATTATAATCTAAAGCAATGGGATCATCATCCCCAATATTGGAAAAAATTTCAGCAGCTTTATCACGAGCAGCTTTCAGCAGTTTTAGCAGTTTCAGTGCAGTTTTTCGCGCTTTGCATTAGAAGTGGAAACATTGCTAACACCAATTCTTTTATTAGTATGAGTAGGAGGTGCAGCAACATGTGTAGCATTAGCGTTACTAGTGGTGGTAATAGTCCAAACTTTAGCTATATTCTTCTCTTTAGCTAGTTTTTCATTTTCTTCTCTATCCCACCTAGCACGCAGTTCAGCCATTAATCTTATATTCTCATTAATTCTAACTTGGATGGCATTTGCTGTAGTAACAATTTTATTTTCAATATCCCTATTAGGCATAACTTTCGATTTCAAAAGATCAACATCGGAGGCAAGACTATCAACTCTAGAAACAAGAATATCAATTTTATTGAGCTTTTCCTCAACAGTATTTGTTAAAGGCAGTTTGTGTACTAATAAATTCTTTAAGCATGGCCTCAAGTCCAGGGGGTGAATTCCTATTATTGTTGTAAGAATTCCCATAAGAATTAGCATAACCGTTACCATTATTATAAGGATATGGCCTATAGTTATTACTAGAATTGTTCCGGTAAGCATTGTTGTTGAAATTATTATTTTTAATGAAGTTTACATCAACATGTTCTTCTTGTGCAACCAATGAAGCTAATGGAACATTATTAGGATCAACATTAGTCCTATCATTCGCAAGCATAGACATAATAGCATCAACCTTATCATTCAAGGAAGAGGATTCTTCAACAGAATTTACCTTCTTACCTTGTGGAGCTCTTTCCGTGTGCCATTCGGAGTAATTAACCATCATATTATCAAGGAGCTTTGTTGCTTCACCAAGAGTGATGGACATAAAGGTACCTCCAGCAGCTGAATCCAATAAATTCCGTGAAGAAAAATTTAGTCCTCGCATAGAAGGTTTGGATGATCATCCAAGTAGTCAGTCCATGGGTTGGGCAATTTTTAACCAGAGATTTCATTCTTTCCCAAGCTTGAGCAACATGTTCAGTATCTAATTGTTTGAAATTCATTATGCTACTCCTCAAAGATATAATTTTAGCAGGGGGATAATATCTACCAATAAAAGCATCCTTGCATTTAGTCCATGAATCAATACTATTCTTAGGCGAGAGATAGCAACCAATCTTTAGCTCTTCCTCTTAATGAGAAAGGGAACAATTTTAGTTTAATAATATCACCATCTACATCTTTATATTTTTGCATTTCACATAGTTCAACAAAATTATTGAGATGGGCAGCAGCATCATCGTAACTAACACCGGAAAATTGATGGTTCATAACAAGATTCAAGAAAGCAGGTTTAATTTCAAAGAATTCTGCTCGTAGTAGCAGGTGGAGCAATAGGTGTGCATAAGAAATCATTATTATTTGTGGTTGTGAAGTCACACAACTTAGTATTTTCAGGGGTAGCCATTTTAGCAATAGTAAATAAAGCAAACTAGATAAAGTAAATGCAAGTAAACTAATTTTTTTGTGTTTTTTGATATAGCAAACAAGATAACAAATAAAGTAAAACTAGCAACTAATTTTTTTGTGTTTTGATTTAGTGCAGCAAACAAAGTAGTAAATAAAATAAAGCAAGACAAAAACAAAGTAAAGAGATTGAGAAGTGGAGACTCCCCTTGCAGCGTGTCTTGATCTCCCCGGCAACGGCGCCGAAAAAGAGCTTGATGGCGTGTATTTCACACGTTCGTTGGGCAACCCCAAGAGGAAGGTATGATGCGCACAGCAGCAAGTTTTCCCTCGGAAAGAAACCAAGGTTTATCGAACCAGGAGGAGCCAAGAAGCACGTTGAAGGTTGATGGCGGCGGGATGTAGTGCGGCGCAACACCGGAGATTCCGGCGCCAACGTGGAACCCGCACAACACAACCAAGCTACTTTGCCCCAACGAAACGAGTGAGGTTGTCAATCTCACCGGCTTGCCGTAACAAAGGATTAACCGTATTGTGTGGAAGATGATTGTTTGCAGAGAAAACAGTAAAAACAAGTATTGCAGTAGATTGTATTTCAGTAAAGAGAATTGGACCGGGGTCCACAGCTCACTAGAGGTGTCTCTCCCATAAGACGAACAAGCATGTTGGGTGAACAAATTACAGCTTGGGCAATTGACAAATAAAGAGAGCATGACAATGCACATACATATCATGATGAGTATAGTGAGATTTAATTGGGCATTACGACAAAGTACATAGACCGCCATCCAACCGCATCTATGCCTAAAAAGTCCACCTTCGAAGTTATCATCCGAACCCCTCCAGTATTAAGTTGCTAAACAACAGACAATTGCATTAAGTATGGTGCGTAATGTAATCAACAACTACATCCTTAGACATAGCATCAATGTTTTATCCCTAGTGGCAACAAGCACAACACAACCTTAGAACTTTCCGTCACTCGTCCTGGTGTCAATGCGGGCATGAACCCACTATCGAGCATAAGTACTCCCTCTTGGAGTTAAAAGTAAAAACTTGGCCGGAGCCTCTACTAGAAACGGAGAGCATGCAAGATCATAAACAACACATAAGCATAACTTTGATAATCAACATAACAAGTATTCTCTATTCATCGGATCCCAACAAACGCAACATATAGAATTACATATAGATGATCTTGATCATGATAGGCAGCTCACAAGATCCGACAATGATAGCACAATGGGGAGAAAACAACCATCTAGCTACTGCTATGGACCCATAGTCCAGGGGTAGACTACTCACTCATCACTCCGGAGGCGACCATGGCGGTGTAGAGTCCTCCGGGAGATGATTCCCCTCTCCGGCGAGGGTGCCGGAGGCGATCTCCGGGATCCCCCGAGATGGGATCGGCGGCGACGGCGTCTCGCAATGTTTTCCGTATCGTGGCTCTCGGTACCGGGGGTTTCGTCACGGAGGCTTTAAGTAGGCGAAAGGGCAAGTCGAGAGGCGGCACGGGGGCCCACACCACAGGGCCGCGCGGCCAAGGGGGGGCCGCGCCGCCCTAGGGTTTGGCCACCCCGTGGCCCCTCTCCGTCTCGTCTTCGGTCTTCTGGAAGCTTCGTGAGAAAATAGGCCTCTGGGCTTTTATTTCGTCCAATTCCGAGAATATTTCTTTACTAGGATTTCTGAAACCAAAAACAGCAGAAAACAACGAATCGGCACTTCGGCATCTTGTTAATAGGTTAGTTCCGTAAAATGCACGAATATGACATAAAGTGTGCATAAAACATGTAGATAACATCAATAATGTGGCATGGAACACAAGAAATTATCGATACGTTGGAGACGTATCAAGTAGTGCCCCACCACTCCGCACTCGTAACAAGTGATGGTGGACTTGTCCTTGGGGGTGATGGGAACAGCGTTGCTCCCAGTCCTCGGAGCAGTTTTGGAGGTGTTGTTGTTGTGGTTGGGGGCTCGGGGTGGAGCGCGGTTGAAGTTGTTGTTGTTGTAGTTGCTGTTGTTGTGGTGGCCTCCTGGCCTGGGGTTTCCTCCACTCCGGTTCTGATAACCCGGACGTGAATTCTGCATCGGGGGCTTGTTGTTTCTTGGGGCAAACCCTCCACTTGAGCTGGGGCGATACTTGTGGGTGTTGCTGGGCCCACTCTGATTCATCATGCGGCGCTTGCGGTTTTCATTGGCCTGATGGATCTTTCCCTCCATCTGGATGGCGGAGTCAACGAGGGCTTCCAGATCAGCAAAGGGGATGTTGATCAGCACAGTCTGCATCTCATCGTGCAGTCCATTCAGGAACCTCTCCTTCCTCTTCTCGTTGGTGTCGGTCTCATCCGGGGCGTACCTTGACAGAGTGAGGAATCTGTCGCGGTATTCTACCACGGTTAGACGGCCTTGCTTCAGTTCGCGGAACTCATCCCGCATCTTCTTGATGAGACCCGGTGGCACATGATACTTGCTAAACTTGAGCTTGAAATCTGCCCAAGTCATCATTTGCCCCGCATTCAATGCGCGGGCACTTGTCCACCAGGCACGTGCAGGTCCTGCCAGATAGTGGGTGGCGAATAGCACCTTGTCATTCTCCTCCACTCCGGCCACTTCAAGATTGTTCTCCATTGTCTGGAGCCAATCGTCGGCATCAAGGGGTTCCTCCGTTTTGCTAAACACCGGTGGGTTGGTGTTCTGGAAGTTTTTTAGCTTTGACCCAGGGTGGTCATGGTTTCCGTGGCCCTAATTGTTCTGTGCAAGCTGTTGAAGTACAGCCAGGTTGGCTTGCCGTTCAGCTCTCTCAACTTCTCTATCAGCCAACATCTGTTGCAACATCTGCATCATCGCCTCTTGAGTCATGTTGCGAGTTGGAGGTGCCATCTGAACAGGGATATGGATAATGAGACGAGAGGGAAATTTCTATGGCTCATTTTGGGATAAATTCACACAATTTAAACTTGATTCATAAAATATTAATAATATTACACACACAAACATAGTCATGAAGGTAGAAATTATTACAAGCCAACAATCCGGAGGGTTTGAAGAACCCTTTCAACAATCTACGATACATGGGGCGGGTACAAAGGACCGATACATATCACGAGACGCAAGTGCTCAGACGGGACTATTATCCATCGATGCGGAGGGGGAAGGTGGTGTCCATCCCGGCAGGCAGGTGCTGGTGGAAGTCCAGATCTCCCTCATCTTCCTCCTCGTAGTCATTGTCGTTGCTCACGTAGGAGTAGCCATCCCCTTGGATGTCTTCTCCCTCGCCTTCTCCTTCCAGAGCTTGGAGTTGCTCCGCCTGAGTGGCGACGGTCTCCTTCAGGACGGCGATCTTGGCCTTGAGGCGGTTGATGGTGTATTCCTTCTTTGAGACCAGCTGGCGGAGAGTCCTACGCTCCTTGGCGATGACCTTGATGGTCTCCGCCTGCTGATTCAGCTGGAGGTGGGTGGTGTTGGCGAAAGCGCGGGAGTTGTCCAGCTCAGCACGGGTCTCGAACAGCATGAAGTCGAGATGATCCACGTGGTGCCTCAGCACGGGGTGGAACGGCAGGCTGATGGGCAGCCCAAGAGAGGAGTGCCTTGCAAAGTGTGCAAAGCGTTCCCCTTCAATCGCCACCGAGTTTTGCCCGCACAGACGAGCGAGACCCTCCTATAGAGCGCGGGCGAGTCCATCCACCCAGGTGTTCTCTCGGAGAGAGAACTGAATCTGGCGGAACATGGGTGACTCCGGCTTTCCGGGGAGATTGTCCATGATGATCCATTGAAGTTGGCCCCCGGTCTGATCAGCGATCTGGCCCCCGTAGAACACGGGAGGCGAGCGTCCGAGGAACTCTGAGAGGGCAAACAGATCCCTCTCAAAGATGAGATCTCCCCCGTTCGCCAGCTCGTACACTTGGGTTTGGATGAAGGGCTCCATTGGGATGATAGGCTCCATCTGTAGAGGGATTGATGAGCAAGTTAGAGAAGTGCAAGTGTTCAAAATTTTAAGTAACTTATAAATAAGAACATGAATTGGCTAGTTTGAAAAGATCAAAGGTAAGGGTATGATTGTATTTTTCATAACTATTCAATTCATTATATTTGAAACTAAGTTTGTCAAACGTCCATTCTAACTAGGGTCTCCTAAGGTCAAATAATGGCTCTGATACCAACTTGTCAACACCCGGATTTTTTTTAAGTCCAGATGCCCCATTATATCATACATCGCAATCCCAGGAAGATTGTTTTTGCGAGACATAATAGTAAGTAGTTCAGAGTCATCATTTATTACAACACATACTTGTCTTACAACAACGGATCACATGATCCAATATTACACAAATAGATTGTTCAACATCACAAATAAGTAGCGGAAGCGTAGTAGTAGTGGACTATCTATTCCACAGGCAACGCTTGACGTTAGAAGACGATCCTAGTTATCGTAGACGTCCTGTTGTCCGTCATTCTGATACTGTTGCTCCTCTTCAAAGTCTGGCATTGGAATAGCCAGGGCAAAGCCATGAGTACTTTAAAGTACTCGCAAACTAATGCTAAGATAAAAGCATATCTAGTGTATTAAGGAGTGCTAAGCTCTAGGTTTATTTGCATAACGCCAAGTTTTAATTTGATAAACATTTAGTAAAGACCCATCATTTGCTAGACTAACTCAAGTGGGAACATTAGTGTCATTCCCACAATTCATTTGTGATCCAAGTCAAATCACCTTTCAATTTCATCATCCTTTGGTAAGATCAAAAATTCTGATAACGGAAATAGTATGGCCTTTCCAACCATCCATAACCGCGGACACGGCTATTCGAATAGGTTTAACACTCTGCAAAGGTTGTACTCTTGTGCCACAACTTTTGATTACAAACGTCGAGGATAACCCCGAATCATCGTAACTCAGTACGCGGATCATCAACCTTAACCTTTCACTTATATGTCCTAGTATAGGCACCTCTCCCCATGAGCTTGGCCTCCCAGTGAAAACCAACTGTTAACCCGGGAACTGCACAGGGCTTGGGTCGTACATTCACCTCATATTCACATCATTTCTCATATACGGAGGCAGCTTCGGCGTAACCCCTATGATGCTTGTTTAGAGGGAACCCATACTAAAATACCCAAGTTTCTAGTTAAGCCTTACCCATAATCAGGTATTGTGGGGGTACTTGTATAATTGGAAGGGTATCGCATTCAAACCCATATCAGTTTTATATCAAAAATCACCATCTTATCTTGGTCATATTCACCTTCAAAATCATTCAATGGAATGACTCATCATTCCAAGGTTTCAAATTTATTTCAAAGTCACATGTTCCCATCTAGAGTAGTCAAAATTTTATTTTATTAGCACTAGCAACTATTTCATTGAGGGGTGCTATCTAGCTTTGAGTGTTTCTAGGCTAACCTTTAAATCTTGTTCTACTCTATACCAAGTGAATCATAAAGCAAAAAGTACTTTGAAGTAAATAAGCAAAAATAATTGCAAGGTAAAAACATGGGATAGGTAATACATAAAATTAAAGGGGTGATGGTGCCTTGCTCTTGTAGAGCTTTGCATCATGGTGGTTAGCAAGAGTATTAGCTTGCCTTGGTGGGGGTAGGAGTCAAAGTTTTCCTCCTCTTGAGAGTAGCTTCCCTCCTCCACGTACTCCTCGTTACTAGCGTCTATATACGAATACGAGTACACAATCACCACACAAATACTTGCATGCTAGACTAAAACACACAAGAGGGTTCACACACTTAATTCTAACATCACATCCATCATGGCATGGTGAATTACTTGGTTGGTTCTCATTTAAGAGAAAATAATTTCCTCCCATTAAGTATTTATTTGATTTGCTACTTTAAATCTTTAGAGAAAATAATTTCCTCTCATTAAATCCTATCAAGATTTAATCTCCACACATAATAATAAGGTATGAAATATAAGTTGACCAAGGTCAACATTCGACATCTATTATATGGGAGCATAATTTAAATGAAGTGTTATACTTCACACAATTTAATACCACCATTTAAATGTATTAAAATCTCTAAGTAATACAAATCAGAGGTTCATTAGCCTAGGGTCATTTCCTCTGGTGGGATTACTTAGGATCAAGATTTAAATGAGAGAGTAGCTCTCATACTATTTATAAGATTTGAATTCCATAATTTAAATGCACTAGAAATGGCTATTTAACCATTATTTTGATCCAGTACATGATCATGCAAACAACTTGGCTATATTATTGCATAAACAATTAAAGAACATCAATTGTGATTTATGAGAGTTGGAATCAACTCAAAATCAAATTTGGTTGAATTTTAAATTAAGTTTCAAGTTGCAAAAGTCCCTGACTTGTTATTTTTAGCATTTTAATTATTCTACGAATTTGGAGATGGGACCAGTGTCATTGGCTAGATAAATTCGTTGGCTTTCCAACGGTATAAATTTTGCTAGATTTGGTTTGGTAGATTTCAAACTATTCAAATTTGAAGTTGGCATTTGTAATTAAACGAATTAAACGAAGTTTGAACTAACTGGGCCGCGCGGGAAAAGCCTACGGCCCAAGATTTAAACGAAATGTTACGGCCCAGCAACGCGCCGTGCGAGTGGGCCGTCTGACGAGGTGGGAACCACCTGTCAGCGACTATTTAAACGCCGAAGCGGTACGCGCGCTGAGAGGCGTTGGATTAGAGGATGGACCGACGGCCAGCGGTCGTCGTCTTCTCCGACGAGAAGGCTAGGTTCTGGCGGCGGACGTACGGGGTCGACGGCCTTACCGGCGTTCCCGCGGGGTTCTGCTGGTGGCGAGGCGATGTTGTCGACGGTGAGGAAGCGTCTGGTAGCAGTGGCGAGGCTCGGGGCGGCGTGGATCAACGGCGTCGATCTCAGGTCTCCGGTGGCCTTCGTCTTGCGATTGGAGCAGCTCCGGCGGTGTGGTGTCAAATTGATGGGGGGAGAGTGATCAGTGAGGAGAGGGGAGCAAGGTGTGTGAAGAGATGGAGGGCTGAGGTCCTCTATTTATAGCGGGCGGAGGTGGCCGTGAGGTGCTGTGGAGGAGAGGCCATGGCGCGGTGCTTGGGGTGCTCGAAGGGGCAAGCTAAGGACGGCATCGTGTAGGCGTTGTCCTGGCGATGCTCCAGGTGCAGCGGGCGCAGCGAGAGGACGACGGGATCGCTCGGGCGCGTGCGGTGATCATTGCGGTACCCGCGGTACTTCGCCGGCGAGGACGACGGTGACGAGGCAGCCGCAGTCGCTCGAGCATGTCTAGTGGCTAGAGGGCGTGGAGGCGGTGCTCGACGCAGTGGTAGCCTTTGCAGGGGCGGAGTAGGGCGCTCGAGCGCATGGCGTCCTGGCGCGGCCAGAGCGTGATCACCACGCCGACTGGCATGGTACTGGCCGGTTTTGGGCGCGCGCGTTCTGGCCAATGACGTGTGTTGGCGATCGAGTGCAGGGTACTGGCGTGATCCTTGAGCTGCAGAGATGCTCCAGGACAAGGAGAAAAGTTGAGAAGGAGGCCAGAGAGAGGGATGCCAAATGTGGCCGGCATGCTTCGGTGTGGTGCAATTCTCCTCTTCTTTCTACTCTAAACAACCATGGCACGTACCAAGCTCGATGCAGAGGATGCAGGGGGGTCTAATGATCACCATTCAAAAGTGGTTTAGGCAAGAAACCGACGTGTAATAGGCTGTAACACTAAACTGGAATAATGCCTGCAAGGTGTTCGATCATATGGCCGCAAGAACTTTGAATTTGAAATTTGAAATTCTTTTTGGTGGAACTCAAACATATTAATTATAGGTTGGTTTGGTGGTGGTGGGGTTCAAATTGGAGTTGAAATGCAAAGTTTCAAATTTGAGGTCATCTTCATCTTGATTCAAAGTCACCTCTTGTCAAAATTCTACTGGTCAACCTGTTCAACTTTAACCATGGTGGTCAACATGAAAGTTGTAGACTTTGACATGGTCTTGGATGACATGGCATTGGTTGGCTAAGTTTGGTTTAGGAAAGAATTAAACCAGAGGGGTAAAGAGGGGATCATGTTAAAAATCACCCAAATGACCATCATCACATGTGAGATGGTTTTGAGGTAAATTTCGATTTGATTCTGGTTTCTTTGATGCATTTGGGTTTGTTTGAGTTATATAAGTATTTTAGAAACCAAAGGTTTAGCTATGGTGACCTTTGGTGAAGATTTGCAATTTTGGCCTAAGTGTATGTGAGAGATAAATGGGTTTTTCTCATTTTCTTTTATTCTTCTCAAATTAGGGTTAGGTGATCTTAGTTTAGGGTTTAACAACAATTGATTCAACATACTAACACTCATCATGGCAATAGCACAAAAGAAAATCACTCAAATGCATGAAACTATAAGTGACACTATATGCATACAAAAAGTTTTTGTTTGTTGCAAATTTTGAGTAATTGAAACTCTCTCTTGATTTTATTATTGTTGAAACTTGGGATGTTACATCAATACTGTTCC